>NC_090937.1:902176165-902479195 GCF_040938575.1 Ambystoma mexicanum | reverse complement strand
TCACAATTCCATCCAGATGCGACGCAGGCCAATATTCACAATTCCATCCAAGAGTGGACATGCTAACATTCACAATTCCATCCAAGAGTGGACATGCTAACATTCACAATTCCATCCAGATGCGACGCAGGCCAATATTCACAATTCCATCCAAGAGTGGACATGCTAACATTCACAATTCCATCTAGATGCGACGCAGGCCAATATTCACAATTTCATCCAAGAGTGGACATGCCAACATTCACAATTCCATCCAGATGCGACGCAGGCCAATATTCACAATTCCATCCAAGAGTGGACATGCTAACATTCACAATTCCATCCAAGAGTGGACATGCTAACATTCACAATTCCATCCAAGAGTGGACATGCTAGTATTATGGCACTCTGTTATTGGTAGGTAAGATAGAGTGGCGGGGGTTTTCTGGAGTAGAGTGATTGCTCTACTCCCCACCCATGCCACACTCACGGTTTATGTTGGCGTTTGTTGGCTTCCTTGGCGTCCCTTGCGGACACCTGCTGACACGTCCTGGAGCCGCCTCTGTAGGAGCCGCCCTTTGCCTTGGGGCCCTTCGCCACAGGGGCTGCCGGGCAGAGGGCTGCCCTGGGAAAGTCAGGGATAAAGGGGAGGTGGACGAATCAGGGCCAGGGGAGGACAAAGGGGGCGGCACTAAGGGAGGAAAGCTTCCATGCAGAAGGGAGGCAGCAAGGGTCTCCTAGCCCCAAATTGGTGGCATGGGGGGGAGGGGCAACACAAGCACACACGCTTACCTGGGCCAGGATGGAAATGGCCGGGAAGGAGCAGAGAGAGGGGGACGCAAAGAGGGTACAGGGGTCTGGGGGCACAGAAAATACTTTGTGGGGGGGCATCTGGGGTCGGCTTGCCCTGCGTAGCACTCACCTGCTTCCTGATGGTAAAGGAAGCAGGGAGGCTACCGCGGGTCGCTAGACCCGAGACCACGGGCCAAGTTAGCCAATGGGGAACGGGGGGCGGGATGGGAGGCGGGAGCAGGGTGATCCAGGAAGGAGCGGGGAGAGGGGGACGCAAAGAGGGTACAGGGGCCTGGGGGCACAGAAAATACTTTGTGGGGGGGCATCTGGGGTCGGCTTGCCCTGCGTAGCACTCACCTGCTTCCTGATGGTAAAGGAAGCAGGGAGGCTACCGCGGGTCGCTAGACCCGAGACCACGAGCCAAGTTAGCCAATGGGGAACGGGGGGCGGGATGGGAGGCGGGAGCAGGGTGATCCAGGAAGGAGCGGGGAGAGGGGGACGCAAAGAGGGTACAGGAGCCTGGGGGCACAGAAAATACTTTGTGGGGGGGCATCTGGGGTCAGCTTGCCCTGCGTAGCACTCACCTGCTTCCTGATGGTAAAGGAAGCAGGGAGGCTACCGCGGGTCGCTAGACCCGAGACCACGGGCCAAGTTAGCCAATGGGGAACAGGGGGCGGGATGGGCGGTGGGAGCAGGGTGATCCAGGAAGGAGCGGGGAGAGGGGGACGCAAAGAGGGTACAGGGGCCTGGGGGCACAGAAAATACTTTGTGGGGGGGCATCTGGGGTCGGCTTGCCCTGCGTAGCACTCACCTGCTTCCTGATGGTAAAGGAAGCAGGGAGGCTACCGCGGGTCGCTAGACCCGAGACCATGGGCCAAGTTAGCCAATGGGGAACGGGGGGCGGGGTGGGAGGCGGGAGCAGGGTGATCCAGGAAGGAGCGGGGAGAGGGGGACGCAAAGAGGGTACAGGGGCCTGGGGGCACAGAAAATACTTTGTGGGGGGGCATCTGGGGTCGGCTTGCCCTGCGTAGCACTCACCTGCTTCCTGATGGTAAAGGAAGCAGGGAGGCTACCACTGGTCGCTAGAGCCGAGACCACGAGCCAAGTTAGCCAATGGGGAACGGGGGGCGGGATGGGAGGCGGGAGCAGGGTGATCCAGGAAGGAGCGGGGAGAGGGGGACGCAAAGAGGGTACAGAGCCTGGGGGCACAGAAAATACTTTGTGGGGGGGCATCTGGGGTCGGCTTGCCCTGCGTAGCACTCACCTGCTTCCTGATGGTAAAGGAAGCAGGGAGGCTACCGCGGGTTGCTAGACCCGAGACCACGGGCCAAGTTAGCCAATGGGGAACGGGGGGCGGGATGGGAGGGGGGAGCAGGGTGATCCAGGAAGGAGCGGGGAGAGGGGGACGCAAAGAGGGTACAGGAGCCTGGGGGCACAGAAAATAATTTGTGGGGGGGCATCTGGGGTCGGCTTGCCCTGCGTAGCACTCACATGCTTCCTGATGGTAAAGGAAGCAGGGAGGCTACCGCGGGTCGCTAGACCCGAGACCACGGGCCAAGTTAGCCAATGGGGAACGGGGGGCGGGATGGGAGGGGGGAGCAGGGTGATCCAGGAAGGAGCGGGGAGGGGGGGACGCAAAGAGGGTACAGGGGCCTGGGGGCACAGAAAATACTTTGTGGGGGGGCATCTGGGGTCGGCTTGCCCTGCGTAGCACTCACCTGCTTCCTGATGGTAACGGAAGCAGGGAGGCTACCGCGGGTCGCTAGACCCGAGACCACGGACCAAGTTAGCCAATGGGGAACGGGGGGCGGCGGGAGCAGGGTGATCCAGGAAGGAGCGGGGAGAGGGGGACGCAAAGAGGGTACAGGGCCCTGGGGGCACAGAAAATACTTTGTGGGGGGGCATCTGGGGTCGGCTTGCCCTGCGTAGCACTCACCTGCTTCCTGATGGTAAAGGAGTTGTGAATCTCAGAAGATAAAGAAGAAAAACAGAGAAAAAGTTGAATGTCATCATCATAAATTGGTGTGAAAAATCCAAAGGGACAAATAACGGCAGCAAGAAGGGAAGTGTAAAGAGAGAAGAGAAAAGGGCTCAAGATGTACCATTGCGCAATGCCATGGGCAAGCAAAAAAGATTAAGATGATTTGCCAGCCGATGACACAGAGACAGTTTGTTGAGATAGACAAGATTGAAACCAGGATAGGACAGAGCCTGCGATGCCACAGAAAGAAAAAGACGCCATTAGAAGAGAGTGGTTGACAGTGTCGAACGCGGGAGATAGATCCAAAAGAATAAGAAGAGATGAGTGTTTAGAATGCCTTGCAGTAAGGAGTGAGTCCAAAACAGAAAGAAGAGCAGTTTCTGTGGAGTGAAGAAGGCGAATGCCAGACAGGAATTGCAGGAGAATAGAAGAGTTAGAAACAAGGTAGAAACCTGGGAATAGACCAACCATTCAATTGATTTAGAGAGATAGGGTAGCAGAGAAATAGGGCAAACATGTGAAACAATTAGTGGATCGGCGTCGATGTCTGTAAAATTGGGATAATGGAAGCATGTTTAAAAGACGGCCTGATTGAGCTCCAACTCCTGGTCATCGGGTGATTTCAGAAGGAATCCGAACAGGTCAGGTATGTAGGGTGTTCAGGTTGGCATCTGTAATCTGTGTCAGGACCCCCCGCAAGTGAATGTTGCTCCTCCTTGACCTGTTCTCCAGGTCCTCCTGTTTCAGTTGAAGCAATACCTGTTGTGACTCAAATTCCTCCACCCTGTTAGCGAGCTGGTAGAGTTCATAGGCTGATTCACAAATTCCATTTTCCAGGTCGTTGATGCAAGACTCTGTGAAGACCACCTTTTTGTCAATCTCATACAACTTCTGCATCAGGATCTCGTTCTTGACCATCAATTTGAAGTCTGCTAACCACGACTGGAGGTCATCCCTGGTTGCCGGGGCTGAACCTGTAGTCTCTGTCACTGCCTCAGTATGCACCTGAGCAATGACAAGAAAGTCCAGCTTGCTTGTCTTTGTCCTTGCTATGCATTAGTGCAAGGACATCTTCTTAATTGTCAGGTTTTTAAGTCTTCAGGGATGCCATGCCAAATGGGAATGGATGACCAGGGCAGGTGGCGGTGGAAAGTTAGAAGCATAGTCAACAGAAATTGCCCCAGGTCTGCCACTGAGAGGAGGAAAGGGAGAGAAGACTATGAGGTCGGTGTCACAATGACTTTGCTGGGAGAAGATGTGGCATCAACGGAAATCACAAGATTCCAGCCTTACCATGGATGTTCCTGGTCTATGTGCATGTGTTGCAGGCCCCCAGATCTCCCAGATCCCAGCTCTGCCTTTGGCAAACCACCAAGCTGGGCCAATGACCGAAAGGGAGGGGTGCAGAGAGAAGACAAGGTAGACCATTCCACCAGTGAAGGAAATGCAGGAAGCCAACAGGAATCAGCGAGGCCAGCCCTCAGGTTATCGTTGGGGCCAAGTGGGTAAGCAATGCAGCATCAGGACGTTTGGGCTCACCACCAATGTGGTATAGGTCCTGAGGCCCATAGTTCCACCCCTGAAATCCCATCGGAAGGTCCGCTGGTTGGGAACATGAGAGCAGTATCCAAACTGAATGGGCAGCAGCGCGGACACTCAGCAGGGCTTGATCTGCACCCAACATTCAGTCACGTGTGCCATGTTTGGATTACACGAGAAACAAACACGGTCACTTGATGCTTAGTGACGGGCGCCTGTGGCAGGCACGTGAGCCTGAAAAGTTGCGGCGTATGATCATCTGCTTTGGGCCTCATCTGGCGGAGAATTCAGTGAGCACAGTGTTGCAGTGGACTTTCATGGTCCAGGAGGATCATGGAGCTTCCTTCGGGCACACCCAATGCAGACCTTGGATGGCCAAGCCCCCCCACCCCCCGCTCAATAGTGTTAAAACTGCTAGCAAAGAGGCCAATGTCCTGATTCTTCATGTTAAAAAAAATACAATCTTCCTTGTCACATCCATTTCCCGTGAGGTCTGACCTTTCGATGAGACAAGCACTATCACATATTTTCTACTTAAACTGTGGAATTATCTTGTGCCAGCTCCTGGCTCCTATCCTTGGTGGTGTATCGGGGGCCACCTCATAGCGCTCATCAAAAAATTACAAAAGTAGTCAAAAAGGAGTGTACGCCAGTGCAAGAAGTAACACAATATTATTCAGGTCCCCAGATGCAGCTGAGACAACAAATTCAAACAGAACGTGAACAGAACTGCATGAAAAGGCTCTGCAGTAAAAGAATTAGCATGTATGATTGTGCGACATAGAAAGACTCACAGAAAAAATTGGTTCTTGAACTTTGGACTCCTATAGAACTGTATACATTATGCAGGATCATTTGGTCCATGAACCTTCCCACACTGCCCTCAATTACAGATTTATGACATCACAATCCACCCCCAATTCCCACAACACAAAATTATATGATTGAAACATATGAGACGACAGCAGAACTCCTCCTGTCTCCCATGGGAACGGTTTTCCATCATGACATCCTCAGAGCCTTGACCCATGGGCATACTTTAAAATTATTGTTGCATATTGGGAACATTGTAACCCTCATCCCAGGGAAACTCGCCTGTGGCGATTTGAAACTGCTGTGGGACTTGCCGGCTTCACCAGAAAATCACATTTCATAAATGATTTGAATTATAAAATGGTCATATATTCTTTTTTTTCGCTGGCAAACCCTATTCAGTTAATCTTGGAAAATAACAACCTTTGTGTGCTTCTCAGTACACTTGGCGAGAGATCACATGCTATGAGCTAATGAACCGTCTGCAGTGGCCTGTGCCGCAAACAAAATGCTCTCACACGTTAAAAACAAAGCAGGATTATTTATTCTACCACTAAGTTAAATTATACTTACCTGTGCGCCTGGATTTAGGGATTCCTTTTTTTTCCTTTTAATAAGCTTTTAATTTTGCAAATATGAGAAAGGGCCCCTCCCCTTTTATGGTGCTACTCTCTTAGCCGGTAAGTGCATTCCTTCATTCCACGCTGAACTGGTTGCCGTATTGGGTACAGCAGACAGCACCTTTGAGGCTGTTCCCACTGTTGCTCATGGGCTGTTGACCTTCCAAAGTACCAAGGCTGAGGAGACCCTTGCTGACCAATCCCTACACCTTTTGCGCTAGATCACACTTTGTTGCACAGTCCAATTACAATGCGCTAACCTGACATGCTTGCAACATTTAGGAGGTGATCACAGGAGGAGCCACCAGATACTGTTTAGCCAATTAAAGTACTAACCCAATATGTATTCTATATGTAGCCTACCGTACTAACCAATCGCATGTCAGTTTAGGGTTTTGTGTGATGTCACTTTCTATTAATACTCCATGACATGCCTGTTACCAGTGAAAAGGCATTGGAAATCATGAGATGTTCGTGTCTTAATCTATGTTACGAGATCTCTTTATAAACAGCAAGTTTTAACCAGTTCCTCCCGCTTGCATGTGGGTAAATTAACAAACCCCACCCTACCTTACGTCAGGTGGTAGTAGTTTGCTAAGACTCTTGTTGAATACTGTGTTTTCCTGCTGCTTGCCTGAAGGGATGTGTCGCGACGCGTGAGTCTAGGATCATGAACCATGCTTGGAAACTGACACATCACCAGGAGCCCCCTTGATGAAATTCCTGCCCACTCCCCATACAACGCCTTGAAGACCAGAAGGCAGAGTGGCAGATTGTGGCAGTGACGGTGTCCAAGGGCTTCAGCAAATCCACAGAGTGTGAGTATGAGTCCAACAATCTGACAAATATTGTGGGGAGGCAATTGGTGTGCTGAGGCGTGTTCTTTATGTAATTTATTAGAGAATCCCAGTTTCTAGGCATCAGCTTAGTTGACGGATGAATAATGGATACCTGTTCCCAGGTGTTAGCTTAGGTTATAGATGACAAGATGAAGCCCTTTGTCTAGGTGCTAGTTTAGGTTGCTAAAGATGGTACCTTGTTGAACATTACAGAAAATACATGAAAAAAGATTTAAAAATAATCCTATGCTACGGTAAAGAAGAAGGAACATGCCCCTGAGTGTTCATTTTAAGAGATGGATCCCCTATGAATGAAAATCAGGATGGCTGCCATGGGGTATTTGTTTTGTGGAGTTTTTGTGTATTGTGGGGTTTCAGAGTGCAAACACATTGTTTTACATGCATACTGGTTGGTGACGTCACAAGAAGGTTGCCAATTGGAGATAGCACATTGGCGAAAGGTTGTCCCAAAGTGGGGCACAAAGTAGTTGGTGAAGAATAATGGAAAAAGGCATTGTTTTGTAGCAGGGTGAGGTGGTGTTGAAGGTTTGTAAAGCAGAAGGATTGCTGTGACAGCGGGTTGGGATCAGAAAGCATTTGGAGTATTTAGGCTTGGCCTATAAGGGCGGTGATTAGAGCATGGGCAGTGTGCAGAACACACCCTCAGTAGTTTTGTTGAGCCAGAGAGGCTATTGGAACCAACTTGATGCTTTTTTAAAATTTTTTGGCGACGTTGGTACAGAATTGCAAAATTAAGACTGACATTTTTTGAAGTGTACAAAAAATCCTCATTCGAAGTCAAGTAAGTATAAGCAGTCAGAAAGTGAAGTGCCATCATAGGGGATACACCCCGAAGACATTTCAGTAAGTCCCTTCCACATTATAGGGACAAGATATGCAAGTTTAGCGCGTAATGGACTGGCAATATAGAGGGCAAAATGGCAAGGCCATGGCCCCGGGAAGGGAGTCTTTTGAAATGTGTGCAACCACATATTTGCATGCTGCATAAAAGGGAGAGAAAATAAGCAATCAACAAGCAACATTGGAGTTATGGAAGATGTTTGAGGACAAGGAAGAGTACCCACCCAAAAGATAATGGATGCTCAGCCAGCATGATGCGGGGGGCAAAGCACCCACAGACCTCCTCCTGAAGAAAGGTTGAAGAAGAGGAAGAGAAGCATGTGCAATTGAGAAGAGAGAAGAGGAAAATGGAGATTGAGAGGATTGTTAAAGAAAACTGATGCTAGAGCGTGAAGGGTGCATTAAGCGCTCCAAAACAGACAGCATTGCACAGCCAAAATGACTTCATACAAACAGAGGTTGAGAGTGTTACCAGGATGGAAGAGAACTAGCATGATGGCAGTATTCACAGTGACAAAAGACTTAGCGAAGTATGACACAAGGGTGGGGCTAACGCAGATCCCACTGTTGGAAAAGGGTGGTGGGCGACCACACATATAAAGTGCAACATATGGATAGAGACTATTTAAGATGCATATTTCCATCACTGACTGCCAGAACGGGGAAATGGGTCTATGAATGAGAAAGGTTGACTGCAGGGACAACACTAGCAGTGGGTGACATGCAGAACTTACTCTCCACCATTCTTGGGGATGTAGCTGACAATGTTTGGAAGCAGGTAGGGTATCCCATAGTGACAGCGCAGAACACATCGAACATCGGAACATCATTTAATAACTGTAGGGTGGCTGTATGGCAGGCCCTGACAATACAGTACCCAGGCACATCTGACATAAGCGCAATATGTCCACGGGAAACAAAAAACTTCGGCATCTCAAGACATGTGAACCGTGGGGCAAAACTGTGTGATTATTTTACCACATATGAAGTCAGGAATTACCAGAACAAGTGCAGAAGCAATTGAAAAAATGAGTGGGGAAGGAGGCAAAGCCGTGGTCAGAAAGTCAGTTGACTATAGTACACTATTGTCAGCTAATGCAAATGAACGGGAGGAAGAAACACAAGGAAAGAAACAAGGAAGAAGCAAAGTTAGTGCAGAAATAAATATCAAAGTATTTGATTTAAGGGGTGATGTTGACAAGCGAAGAGGGAGTGGTTACCTACCCAGTATCAGTGGCAAACAGTAGGGGAAGCTTTGCAGGATGGCAGGATGCTAACTACTGGCCATGGGGAAGAGGAGCCATGCCCAGGGGGAGAGGAGTGGGAAGTCTAGCACAGCAGGTAGGAGATGGACTTAACGGGGGACAGCCCAGACCCATGGAACCCCCACCACCATGTTGGTTGTGAGGGAAGATTAGCCACATATTCAGAGTGTGCAGAAGCAGAGAGGGAATGCAACAGAATGGAGGGGTGACACAATCCCCAATATATAATACTGACCAACCCAGCCAATGTGGCCAAGATCGCATGCAGACACAGGCATATGCACTTGAAATAAAGCCAGCACAACATGCATCAACCCAGTCACAACAGCCCATGACTTATAAATCGCAGGCACGGGTATACACACAGCCAACGCAAGCAGCATTACAAGCACTGATGCAGCAGAACCCTGTAGCCACGACGTACACAGATACCACGATACAGACTCCCGCACTGTGGCTAGGCGTTGCAACCATAGTGTGGGGGATCCTTTTACAGGACAGGGATGAGTTTAAACACACAATGGACAGCCCACAGACTGACTTGATGCATTCAATCCTATCTGTTAAACCCAACCCGAATGATAAACCATATTTAGGGGGAACCATAGGTGACAACATGTTCTCTTTTCTCATAGATACAGGGGTGACCAGATCCTGTATTAGGTCAAGGTGATACCCCTTGTCAGGCATTGCCATAAATGCTCAAGGGCTCACTGGGGCCAAAGCTGTGGTTACATTTGCTGGCGAATTGCTAATCTCCATTGGTGAGCATGGCCTTACCATGCCATTGTTATATTCTCACCAGACACCAGTTAACATAATGGGAAGGGACATGGTGAGTAAACTCAATATGACCATTTAATTCACTGAACAAGGGGTAGTGTGTTCTACCCCAGGAATTCACTATATGAATGCACGAGAATGTATTCACACATTCTGCAGCCAGGCGATCCAAAGGAGGAGCCGCTAGATCCTGAGCTATTCCATTATGGTGTGGAAGTTCTGCTAGCATGGTTTCTAGGGATACAGGGCAAGCTACTCTGCTTGCCGAACAAGGCTTTGTTCAGACCAGAAATTCCCATGGCCGAAGAAGAAGGACAGGTATTCCCACCAGAATTGGAGACAGTTATAGTAAGGGAAGAGAGAGTATTTATACATGGGACTGATGATACAGAAAGATCATGGAGAGCAGTAATAGAAGTGGGAGTAGAACACCGACTGACTTGACTGAAGAAGAACTGTTTCATGATGACTACTCAGATATTGAGATAGTATTTTATATGATAATTAATTACTGGGTGAGATATTATTACATTGATGTCCCAGAGAGGATGGCCCCAATGAAAAAAGCACCACCACCATTTCTCGAGGAAGACTTAGCACAAGTAACAAGCATATTATGGACCAACAGCCCATATGACATTGGCCTGTTGAAAGGAGTAGGAGCAGTTAAAACCAAGTTGAATCCAGGGGCAATTTTAAAGATGGCAAAACAATTCCCTTGATCTGAGGAGGCAGACAAAGGCATTTTGGAGACAGTTTCTGTGCTAGTGCAGTAAGGAATCTTAGTGCCTCAGAATCTCAATGTACTATATGTCGGTGTATCCACTGAAGAAGGTGACAGGGGGATCATGGCATTTTATCCAGCATTTGCACCCTTTGAATAATATTGTTGAAGCAGTTTTATTTAGCATCCAATCCAGCAACAATTTTATGCAATTTCCATCAGAAGCCATCTGTTTTATGGTAATCGACTTGAAGAATACTTTCTTCTCTATCCCCCTCCATGAAGAATCACAAGATTTGACCTTGTTTCAATATAGAAGTCGGAAGTGGAAACACACAAGGCTGCCAGACGGGCACTGTGAATCACCTTCCATATTTAAAAGAGTCTTTCAAATGGACCTGGGCAATGTACATTTAGACAGCACAGTGTTTCAATACGTAGATGACATTTTGATATGCAGCAGATCAGAGGAGCAGTATCGAAAAGACTAAGTACAGCTGTTGACAGTTTTGGCAGAGAAGGGTTACAAGGTGGATAGGGCAAAGTTACATTGCTTCCAGAGGGATGTTTTATACATTGGGCAGTTAATATCTCAAGAAAGTAGAAGGGTGACCCCTGAAAGAGAACACTGTCAACAAAGACGTGAGGGAAATGCAACAATACTTAGTCCCTGTAATTATTGCAGGGCCTGGGTGTTTGACTACAGTTCATACACCCGATCTCTCTTAAACAGACCTAAAGAGGCTCGGAGGGGGGATGGCAACCTCACATGGAGAGGCGAGATGACAGAAGCATTTGGTGAATTAAAAGGGGAAATATGCACTGCCCCAGTTCTGGGAATTACTGACTACAGTGCAGAATTAAATGTATTCTCACACATAAAGGGAGTAGTGATAATGGCAGTGCTCACACAGAAAACTACCTTAGAGTACAGGCCGATAGATTTCTACAGTGGATATTTAGATCCAGTGATGAGAAGTCATTATCCTTGCAAAAAGGCATTGGCTACTGCTGGTTTCACAAAAGAGAGATCTGTAAGTGATCACAATGGGCTGTAGCACCACTCTTTACATGGAGCATGCCCTTTTTGGCATTCTAGAGAGCATCCAGATACAAGGTAATGATCTCAAATTGGGCAGTAAAAGTAGCAAGGTGTAAAATTGTAAACTCAGCGACATTTATAGCCAAGCCAGTAGAAGAAAGAGACTATGTGCACGACTGTTCTGAATAGAAAGAATATTATGATGACATTCCAAGAGTCAGGGAGAAAGCCCTTGTGTATGCAGAGGTACTCTTTGTTGACAGTTCCTCTGAAATTGACCAGACGTCGGCGGAACAACATACTTGGATGGCAGTTGTGATACTAAGGCAAAATGGGACTTTTGAAGTAGTGGAAAGCGCAAGACGATGCTCATATTTTTCAGCACAAGCAGCAGAATTGGTTGCATTCATAATAGGAGGACGAGGAGAGAACAGTGTACTCTGACTCTGCATATGTGACATCAACAGTACACACAGGATTGTCACGATGGAAAAGGCAGGGCTTCCAACACACTGACGGTACACCAGTGCAGTAACTGCCCTATTTGACCGACTGATAGATGCACTACGGGTCCCATCAGCTATTGCGGTAGTGAAATACCAAGCCCACATGAGGGGGGAGGACATGGTTTCCCAAGGCAACAAAGCTGCAGATGCAGAAGCAAAGCCAACAGACTACTGTCAGGAGATACATGAGTTTGACACTCCGCCCAATAGATGCATGTGATCGCTTAGCATGATATTGTGAAAAGGGTAACATTAATTGACTATTACTCAGATAATAAAACTCCTGGGAGGAACACCAGCAGAAGAGAAGGAATTATGGATAGGAAGGGGATGTTTGATTTCCCCCAGAAATGCGATGTGGTAACAAGAAAGCACGGGAAAGTCGCTCATTCCCCTAATATTATTGAGGGTAGCTCTCATGAAGCTTCATTACCTGACCCATATAAGGAAGCTCTTACCGCACATATAGCAGAAGACTTGTTCTGTCCCAGTTTAGCAGAACATATTGCCACCTTAATGAATAACTGCAACATATGTCAAAAATGCACTGTGGGACACACGTCACAGGTAGTGAGAGGAACAATAACGAGTTCCTAATGGGCCCTTCCAACACCTCCAAATAGATTATGTGGACATGATTCAAAATTGTAGTTTGTGCCCATTTTCTCAGTGGATCAAAACTGGTCCATGCTCACACCCTGATGACCTCTGTGCAGTGAAATCCCTCATCAGAGAGGTGTTCTCATGGTGGGGAGTGTGCAAGGTCCTGCTGCCTGAAAATGGACCTCACTGTGTAATCTGACCACCACTTAACTCCTCATGAGGTGGTGACAAACGACACATGAGCTTCCCACTTGCACCTCCCACTAGAGAGCTGACGGATGACCAAAATTCTGCTTCTTTTCTTGGTAATAGAATGTGTGAATATCTTGCTTCGTTGATGGCTAGCGCTTCTTTTATATCTCGAAAGCTGAGGTAATGGCAGGGGAGGTCGAAGAAGTATGATGAAGATGACACATCAGTAGAACCACTCGAAATGCTCACAGCCCCTCTTCTTTGCCCTGGAGATTAGGTCTTTCTGAGGAACTTGAATAGAACCTTGCACAAGTCGCTCTTTGAGGGACCCTTCACAGTAGAAAAAGCAACAGATAAGGCTGTTACATTGGTAGGGAAGAATGCTTGGCATTATCTGGGTGGCATTAAGCCCTGCCAATGTGAGACCCACCTGGCCCAACACATAGACAGTATAGTGCAAGAAGAAGAACAAGAAGAGGAACAGTTACAGATTCAAACACGTTCCAAGACCAAAGCTAGACAGGAGCATACAGAAAGCTATCTCAGGTCCACTGTCTTCTCTTACACTAGGTAATCATTGCAATTCAATTAACTGAGTCTCGACAAGTGATTTACACTTGCACAACAAAAAGTGGGTCACTTTATGAACTCATAGAGTTTGAGGACAAATGATAACAGAAAAGTCTTTATTTATGCTTTCCTTATTTATGTTGCCAATAGATAGCCAATTTTGACAAGAAGTAATGTGCCTATTATCACCTTGCTTTGTAATCCTAAAACTCAATTTATTTTCGAGAGAATCTTTATTGCTGCATTAGCACAATACTATCACAAGAGAAACTGACCACTTCAACAATAGTAATATCGAAGGTTATGAGTTCTAGTAAGTGTTTGTTTTGAATTCAAGGGCAATGCCAAGAGCATACACATATGCAAAACATGGACCCTGAAGCAGGATTTAGTGTATTGACCTTTTTTGCATTCTACTGTCTTTACCTTTTAACCCTCTTTGCCTTACAAAAATCTGCATTGTATCGCACACACAAGGAAGCATATGGTAACACAACCCTTATTCACGTTCTAACTAAAGCAAAACCTGAGCTGACCGCCAGCGGTGCCTGAGAACTGAAATGAATTAAGCAAATCGCAAACACTGACTTTGAACATGCAAATTATTACTTAGCAGATTCGGCTCACGCCGCCAATACTATGTGGTACCGGCACATGACCAAGGTGGGAAGAGAGGCCACAAAGTGCAACTGTTAGGTGTGTTCTCTCATCCTCTATTCCATGAGTACTTCCAGAACATCCATAGCCGCAGAAATTCCATCAGCCAGAGCACAATGCCTTATGCACTTAGCACGCTGCAACTCAAGTGGCCAATTACAAGGGAGATGGGTTACACTTCAATGGAAGTCGCAAAAGACGTTCTGTGCGAGAGCATAGAAAGAAAAGGACAACTGCCTCAAGGAATGGGCGGCAAATGCCAAGCTGCTCACATGGGTTGAGAATGAAGTAGGTCCTATGGAAATAGTACCACTCAAGAATGTCTCCTTATATTTCCAGAATGATGGTCCAGTTAAGGTTGTGGTGAACAAGGGATGCAAATGAACATCGACGATACTGGGTATGAAGGTTGGCACTGCAGTAATAATGGCTTCAGATCACAAGATCGGAACTGTTGAAGCCAATCATTTGCACAGTGAAAGGGTCCAAAGCAATAAAGGAGGAGCTCAGAGCAGTCAGGCTCATGACCCTTCAGAATAGGTACGTCATGGATCTCTTCATAGCTGTGGAAGGCAGTGACTGCACAAAAATTGTGCCTTCCTGCTTTACCTATGCACATGCTCACAATGAGGATAATGGAACACTTACAGAAGCCATAATGCAGTTTTCACGCAAGCATGCCAAGATGGAAGGAATAACGAACCAGGTCGAAGATGAAGATGAGCCTAAATGCATCTTTCCCTGGATACAATCATGGATGATCAATGGGTTGAAAGTAATCATAGCTGCCCTAGTATTAGTATTACTTGTCTTCGGTGTCATTAGCTATAAGAATACTACCCAGAAGGCAATAGGGATGAATATATTAATGGATGTAGCAACAAAGGAAGACGAGGGAACACAAACTTTTGAAGTACTACAGTCACACTTGAAGCAATGTCCCCTTTTCCCTCCAGGGACAAAGTTCTCATTTCCCCCAGATCCACATAACTACGTGGGTATAGTGCAAACCCGATGGAGACAGTTGCAATATGTGCAGTCCCATGTCAAGTGGGAGAGTGACAGGAAAGGAGGGAATAGGTGTTCCAATGAGGAGAATCTCGGTCTTACTGGCATTAAGGCATTAAGGCAGAGATCATTGTCAGCACACCACTCCTGGTTGGCGGACAGGCAGTCAGGGACAAGTGAAGTACCATGTCATCTGGGAGGAGCCGTAAATGTAGGGACTCTGAAGCCAAACGCCAATAGGGAGAGCCTCCAAGGAAATGTGGACGATTTCACAACCAGAGGGGGGATTGAAGAGGGAAACATGAATATGGCCCTCATTGCACCGGTCCCGGCCTCGACCCAACGTCTCCAAAAGGTGTACATCATTCCTGGCCAACTCTCCATCACTGCGGTATCACATGTGCAGGAAATGCTACTCACTCAGCCAGCCAGTTAGAGCTTATCCTTATGAGGTAGAGCAGATAAGTGTGCAGTCGATGCAGCAAGTGGACTGAGTACAACCATGCAAGAGCTGACGACCACAACCATGACATAGATGCGTTAGACATGAAGCACTTATGCACACCTCCATGAAGTTACACAGACACTTACATTAAAACTACCCCTAGACACAAAGTGCATGCTTATGACCCACTTTGATAAAGGACAGATACACATTTGCTATGCAGTAACCACAAGTCACACAACAATACATGCAAACTGCTTGCTGACGCTGAATGCAACTAACATGAGAGGCCATGTAAATCAAAAAGGAAGCTACAGCCACATTGAAGGGAAAGGGAAGGCACAGGAAAGCCACTGGGGAGGTATAATAATACAGGGAGAGCAGACCAGACTGTTCATGTAGCCATTGAGCATGTTCCTGCCAAGGACACTGAGGAAGAGAAAGCTTCACATTAGCAGAAGAAAAAGATAAAAACCCTCATAAATTTGAGCAGGAGAAATTAAGTTTATGGTCTCTGCACACATGACCTGAGATGAGGGGAAAAAGCCTATTCGGTCAACCTAGACATAGACCGTCTTTCCATTCCAATTTAGGAGAGATGATACACAAATGATACCATGTTGAAAGCTCAATGTTCTCTCTCAAGGCCTAGGTGATTGGAGATTGTAGCCTTGTTGGGAATACACAGGACCTTTAGGGCTGTTCCCACCACCTTGAATTGTTGCTCAAAGCTGTGACCTTTGAAAGCATCAAGGCTGAGAAGAGCCTTGTGGAACAATCCATACCCACCTTTGGTGCTAGCTCACACTTTGTTGCATGGTTCAATTATACTGCACTTTACTGACAGGCTTGTGTTTGCATCATTTAGGAGGTGGTCACAGGAGGAGCCACCAGATATTTTTTAGCCAATGAAAGTACTAACCCCATATGTATTTTATGTGTAACCTACTGTTCTAACCAATCCCATTTCACCTTACGGTTTTGTAATGTATCACTTATTGTGTGATGTCACTTTGTATTAAAACTCCATGACAAGCCTGTAACCAGTGAGAAAGCATTGAAAGTCCTTAAACGTCAATGTCTCAATCCCTGTTATGATATCTCTTAATAAACTGTGAGTATTGTCACATTTATGGACTCATCCGTTTTTGGATGCAGGGACTTTCCACTGAACCAGTTCCTCCTGCTTGCATGTGGGAAATTAACAAACCCCACCCTACCTTACCTCAAATGTGAGAGTAGAATGGGCCATTTCTGCTAACCGACCACACTGTGAGGTAGGGAATCATGAATGCACTGAAAATTAGCGATAAGTAATCTGGGTATTCCTTCAACTTCCAAACTTATTGTCACATTCCTTATCCATGAGGATATACCAAACCTAGGGGCTACACAGGTAAAATAACCACATGGTTCCCAGAGTGAACTCAGGGGGTAAAGTCCCCTTTGAGCCTTGAGTTCTGTAATTTCTTATGAAGCCTGTTGTGTGGAGCTTTGCCACTGCAATGCTGTGCCATTCTTCTCGAAAAATGTATGCATAGCTGCCTGTTATCTCTGTTGTGATCTCAGTGAGGCCAATTTGAGTCTCTTCTGAATGGACAACACTTTTCAAGCACTTGAAGGACAGGGTATGTAGCTATTGTCTGCGGTATTGTCTAAAGAAGATGGCCCGATGACTGGAATATGATCTGACAGTAGAAGACCTTCTTGAGCCCTGGGGAACTATGGTGACTGCTTCAGAGATTTCCATCTCCTGCGTCCCTTCCTTTCGGGCACCATACAGTCAGTTACAGTTTTCACAGTGACCTGTTCTGATGGTCTGATCAACAAAGTTGGGAGGGATTCACAGGCAGATCAGTGAGGTTCAACATGACATTTGCAGGAGCAGTGGGAATAATACCTCCCTTGCCTAGAAGAGGGCAATAAAGATCACTCTCACCTTGACTGTCAGAATCTTTTTCCTTACATCTTGTGGAATGCGAAAGGGTGAAAATTATTAAAGGCATAGAGCAGTAGGAAGGGGATGCTACTATTTGTATCCAGGTAACTTTTCATGTCAGCTATATCCCTACTAAAAATAAGAGCCAAAAATGCAGGTATACATTCTCTCCTCCACCACTAGAACATAAGAAAGCAGGTTCCACTTTTGTAACCAAACTGCTGTTAAGAGACATCAAAGTGGGAGATTGCAATAATGTGTGTAAGCAACTAATTGTGTTTCATGTTGGCAATCCAATGCAGATGACCATCATGAGGTGATGATATTGTTAAGATGCATGAACAGTGGAATGTTGTCCCTCTTTAATCAGCCTGTGTTGTTTTTGTGAGGTTCTTATTTACATTTTAACAACGTCTTATAATTGCCTATGTGCCAATTTTCCAAGTTCCATATGTGATACCTCGATCCAGTGCTGTTTTTTGCTCTGAATTTCATCCTGGAACATGCAGTTTCCTTTTTCCTTTTGCAAGGGTGGGCCTACACGTCCCAACATGCAGTGTGGAAAAAAAAAACAGGAATGCCTCAAGGTTTCTGCATGTACTGATAAACTTGCCAGCTATGCCCCTGCCCAATGGCAGTCCATGGGTGCCCAGGTAGGGTTCCTATCTCTCCCTGGAGGGAAAAGCCTTAACACACCGGGCCAGAGCTCCAGCACAGTCCGGGGGTGTGCCCCCATCCCTTGGGAATGGGCTACACAAGGGTTGGCCGACCATCTTTCTGCTATGCGTCGGACAGGGTGTGCCCTGGCAGTGTCCAGGGTGTGCCCTGGCGGGATCCGGGTCCCCTGCTGGAAGGGAAAAGTTCCAGGATGGAAGAGAGTGCTGTCCCCTCCCTTGAGCATGTTCCTTGCATGTAGGTAAACTGCTGCACTGCCCAGCAGTGGTCCAATGGTCCAAGGGTGCCACAGCGGGGCCCCTGTCCCTCCATGGAGGGAAAAGCTCTATGCTCCTGAGCCAGTGCTTCAGGATGCCATGGGTGCTGTACCCTCCCTTGGGTGTTTGCCTCGCACATGGGTCAACCGTTCCCCTGCCCAGCTGAAGGCCCATTGGAATGCATTACACTACCAAATGTCTGCTCTCAGAGTCCGTAGATCTAGTAGTTGGCCATAGGAATGCGTGGAAGGACCAGATGAATGGTCTGATCTGGAAGTAAGGATGGGCTCCAATGAATTTTTCTCCAGTTGCGACTATAGGGAGGCAGGATACTTTTGCCCAGACCTCCCTCTCTGTCACCCATGGTACACTGGTTACAAGAAAGATCAGTTGCCTTCCACTGGCTTATTGTAAGCATTGTGTACCATTGGCTGTCCAATCCAGAATCCATTTCAAAACCACAGCCCCTGCCGGTCCCTGTCCCTCCCTTGAAGGAAAAGTTCTATCAGTCCCCAGCCAGAGCTCCATGATGGATGTGTGTGCTGCACCCTCCCTTGGGCACCTGCCTCTCATGTTGATGACCATTGGTTGCCCTTTAGTGGACCTGGGGCACCCAGGCGGGTTCCTGGTCTCTTCCTGGACAGAAAAACTCTATCGCTACCCAACCAGAGATCTAGAATGACTGAGGGTGCTACCCTGTCCCTTGGGTGGTTTCCTTGCACTTGGGTCAACCATCAACTTGCCCATCTGAAGTCTAAGGGGACCTGCCATGTCTTTGCCAGGGTGAATGGGGCCCTTCCAGCCTGGGCCGGCTGGAATGCATTTAACTACAAGATGGCCCTCTCTGAGCCCAGCCAACTAGTAGTTGGTGTCAGGAATGAATGGAAGGACGAGATGGCCAGCCTGCTCTGGAAGTCCAGATGGGTTCCAATTTGAATTTATTCTCCATTTGGGTCTATAAGGAGGGTGGACACTATAGGCCAAGGGGGGAGAGACCCCCACCCCACGGAATGTTGTCTTATGATATAACATGGAGATTTACACGTGTAATGCAGCCCACAACCCCGCTGATAGATGCCATTTTGTATTAGAGGAGAGGGCATCTTTTACTAGGCCCAAAAATGATCCCTCTGCAAGCTCTCCTTTCCCCAGCACCTTGCACAGAGAGCCCCGGACATTGCATCCCCCTGCCAGCTTTGTGCGAGCCTTGTTCTAACAGAAGTCCAGCCAATTATTGTTGCAATTGTTTAGTATCACTTCCACAGAATGTGCTCTCTGCCGAGCGTGAGACCAGAGCAGGCCCCAGCACAAGTGCCCATCCATATCCACTACACTGCCTGTGCCCTCTCAACCCTCACACAGCCAGGCCAGGGCCCACTGGTCCTCAACCCCTCACTCTCTTTCATGGCGATACCCGTCTGACCCCCTTACATTGACTATTCCAGAACACCCACCGTAGACTTAATCCAAAAAAAGACACATGGAGCAGGGCCCTGGTACCGATAAAGTTCTGAATGTAGAGGTCGGATTGCCCATATATTAGCCCAACCTTTCTAAATACCCACTTGAAGCAATAATTTTATGTCTGCCATTATTCTCATCTGATCAGTTCCTGTTGTTTAGCTTAGATAGTTAGAAGTGTGTTACATTTTGACCTGACCTGAACCACGGAGATGAGCCCAGCTGACAGACGTGCCACAAGATCGAATGGGAAGCAGTGGCCAATTACAGCCTGGCGTCATATAGCAGGCTGCGCCATACAGGCCCAACAATCTGCGCTGTTATGTACAATTGAATGAACCAGTGAATAAATGTATCTAAGTAAACTGGCATAGAAAGCGTGGTGGCATCATTTTTACACTTTCGTAATGACAATATAGCGGGTTAACTCTCATGCCCCCATTGCGCTGTGACAGGTTGAATCAGCAGACCTCACAATTTCAACCAATTATATGGATTTTGTCACGCTAAGATCCTCTTTAATTTTCCCAGAACAATTTTCTCTTGTCTTTCTGAGAGGACACCAGTGCTGACACACCAAAACAAAAAATATGGCAGAATATCTCCTGTCTCGAGAAGAAGATGCTGACAAATGATTTACTCCCAGAGGTAGTACAGATCATGCTTCCCACCCGCCAACTAGCATCAGAGAAGACCTACGTTTCAAGTTCATCAAATTAGAAAAAAGCATCGATACATAAAATCATTCAATATTCGGAGATGGTCTCATTAAAACATTACATGAAACTCAACCAGATTCCCAGAGGCTTAAGAATTCTGATTTTCCAGATTTCCGCAATGAGGGTGATACTGACCTTGTAAAAAAATGGGAGGAGAATCTAAACACCAACTCAAGGGTGATACTAGAGTTGCTGATAGAACACGCAACTAGAGAACATACAAGAATAGTAGATAAAATCAAAATTCTCAAAAAAGATATTGCTGAAATGAAATCCTCAGAAGCCACCAAAGAGAACTGTAATAAAATGTATGACATTTTAAAAGAATACCAAGACGAAGTAAAAATTTGGAAAATCAGAAAGTACTACCAAAACAATCGAGACTACCAAGAAGACTACATTTATATGTTGCAGTCCAAATATGATTCCAAATCATTAACTGGCTCAGGATCAACCACACCAAATGTATCAGCGGCAAGCTCCAATGCCGAATCAGACCCAGAAAGCACTGCTTCAAGTAGCAACATCATCTTGCCTCCAACAAAAGGCTTTAAATCAAATCAAAAGGTACAAATAATGAAATAGGGCACTCCAAACCAAGCAAGTCCGTTTTCAGATACCTTTGCCAACCATCACAACAATACTAAAGACATCAATGCAATGCGCCTGAATATGAAACGTGATTGGACGAGAGTGACAACTCACAGTAATCTAACCAATACTGAAACTCAAGCCTTAAGAACACTCAGAGAAGACTCAGGAATCGTCATCAAAGAAGCTGATAAGCGGGGGAATATAGTTATCCAAATCCGATCAGACTACATAGAGATGACTTTGAAACATCTGAGAACCCCAGGCTACTATCAGATTTTACCAACAAACCCCACAAAGGAGGTGGTCTCCACCATACAAAAAAGAAAACACTCAAATGGTTTTAACAAGGTATGATCACAGAAGAAGAAAAAACGTTCCTAACTGTGAAGGACCCAACATTACCTACAATGCACTTTTTACCAAAGCTACATAAACCTTTTGTTCAGATCCCTGAGGCAAGACCTATACTTAGTGGAATTGGCCGGGCCACAGAGCCAATGCCACCATATATAGATGAACCTCTGGCACCACATGTTTCGGAAATTCAATCCTATCTGAGAAACTCAACTTGCTTACTCATCATATTAAAAGAATACCAATGGAAAGCAGGAAGTCGACTGGTCACTTTCGGTGTCCAAGCCCTCTATACGTCTATTTGTTATGACCTTGCTATTAAAACCATAGATTACATTTACCAAGATAGTTCAGCTTCCCACTATCACCACAGCAAAATGCTGACTGAAAGGCTACAGCTCACACACTTTCATTTTTGACAATACATATTACCAACAAAAACAAGTAGTAGCCATGGGCACAAGTATGCCCCACCCTTGGCAAACTTATTCATGTTCATGTTTGATGACACCATCATCTACACCAACCTACACTTTATTGAGGAAGTGTCCCTTTGGACAAGATACATCGATGATGTTTTTGCCATTTGGAATGGTGCTTTGGAAGAGCAGGAATATTTTACCAACACAATCAATTACAATAACTTAGGCATCACATTTACTTGTGTATCAGAAACTCACAAAACACATGTCTTGGACCTGGAGATTGCAGTAGTTGAACAACGATTAGTGACCCGCACATATAGGAAACCAACAGAGGTGAACTCCACACTACATGCGACAAGCTGTCACCAAAAACAAGTCATAATCAACATCCCAACGGGAGAATTCATTAGAGTGAGGAGAAATTGTAGCACCAATCAATCGTTTCAGTCAGAATAGAAGTTACATACCGACAGATTCTTCCAGAGAGGCTACCATAAAACAGACATCCAGAGAGGACAAAATCAAGCAAAAAAAATAGACAGAGAAGAAACTCTGAAAACTAAACAAAAATCAATTGATTACAGACATCGAACAGTGCAATTCATAACCAAACAATGTGACAACCACTACAGGATTAAAAGAATTTTGAACAAACATTGACACACTCTTGTGTTAGATAAGGACTTAACCAAATATTTTGATGCACATCCTTGGATCATCTTCAATCAATAAAAAATATACCAAGTCCCTCATTACTGAGTATGACAGCCATCAAGAACACATTATGTTGGTTGAATCTGAGAGTAAACGGTTTCTACAAATGCAGCACATGCACCATGTGCCGCTACGCATACCAAGATGCAATGTGGCACACTTGGCAAATGTATGATCTGATCAATTGCAAAACACAGTTTGTGGTGTATGCAATCATCTGCACATGCAACAAAATCTACATCAGAAGCACCATCAGGAATTTAAAAACTAGGATCCGAGAACATTTCTCTTCCATCTCCAATCAAGACCCGAGGCTCCCATTAGCCGTCCATTAGCAACAAGAACACCAATGGCATAACAAAGATAGTTTGCGATTTATTGGATTACATAAGATCAAGAAAAATATCAGTGGTGGTAGTATGGAACATGCCCTAAGGCAAATGGAAGCCAAACTAATCTGCTACTTCAGAGCCACGGAAGTGGTACTAAACATTGATCATGAGATGGGGTTGTTCCTCTGAACATTCCTTATGTCTAATATGAACGCATAAAGGACGATAGAGAAAACCTTTCTTCATTCATCAAGATGGTTTCAAATGAAAAGTGACATAATGTGGAAGAGTGCTAACTGGTCTCAACATAGGATTGTTTTCATTAATGGATGGTTTCTACAGTAAGCAGGGGCTCACATTGCCAGCACAATGTTTCCTCACCGGATAATTATTGCTACTTTAACCCAACAAGAGGAATATAATAATTATTGATACTTTAAACCAACAAGAGTGATATAATAATTCAACAATCATTTTTAATTGTTCCTTCTATTCTTAGTAGGAGGAATATCTAACATAGGATTGTGTCTCAATCCAAAGACCTTAAACTTGACATATGCCTAGATTGGAAACTACACATGACATCCGTTGCTTTTGTCACTTATACATTCACCTACCCTACATAATGTGTGAAATATGAAACTTTTCACTTCATCCACTAGGAGGCAGCAAACACAGCCATGGAGCCTTTCACCACTAGAGAAAATGACCTGAAAATTGCTTATCAATTCAAAGCTTAACTTGAGCTTAACTGAGCTCTAAATGCTAAACGGATGTATTAATCATGACCTCATATGATTATCAATGCCCCACATTCTTCTATAAACCACGTAAGGCCTCATTACGACCCTGACGCTAATGGGTTAACGGTGCCGTAAAAGGCTGCGGCGCCGTTAACCCATTAGTGCCTGATTACGAGGTCCCTTTGCGGGACCTGACCTTAATGGCTGGTCTACACCAGCCGTTAAAGTAGGGACCCGCAAAGGGACCTTGGTGCTAAGTACGGTACCGCAATTTGCGGTACCATACTTAGCGCCTTCCCCGTTCCTATTGAGCCCTATGGGGCAAAAATGAGAATGGGGAAGGGCCATGGGGAAAGGGGGAATTACCGCCCCGCCAACCTTGTAATGGGGTGTTAATTCCCCCTTTCTCCATGGCGGAGTCTGTAAGTTACCGGCATGGACCATGGTTTTCCGCTTGGGTTGTAATGAGGCCCATAGTCTGCATTATCCCAACATCTGAAAATAGAGACTTCTTAAAAATATGTCAGACTGACTTTCCAAATCAACATTATGGCAATTAATGTAGCTAAATCTCAATATCCAAGAACAAAAACCTTGAACAAAAGATTTGTTGGACTCCCAATCTCAATAAATATTATGCCAATTATTTTAGATAAATGAGTGCATGTGCCTCCAAAATATTGGAAACATTACTGATCTCCTTCACATTTCACTCTGACAATGGCATATAACAACAGTTTGCCAAGCAGAAGACACACAGGAAGTGAAAGAGAAGGTTAAACAAACCATTAACCAAGCCTAATCGGTAGCAACACTAATGTAAACGGCACACGGCAAGACATCTCTCCCAACCACTTAACCATGACAACACAATCCCTAGCAACAAGGGTGTGCCTGAACAAGATTTTCTGATATGACGAGCAAGCAACCAATCAAAATTTAGGTGCAATTTTACTTAACCAATCGCTCAAGCTGCTGCGATCTCATTTCGCTGAACGCTATTGAGGAGAACGGAACTACGTGGACCAGGTCAGTTACTAAAAACACAATATTAAACCACATGTTTGATGACTGTATGCGCACCAACCTAAACCCCAGAAGATTTTATTTGCTTTTGTCACACAGCGTTAAGAGCCAAAATAAAGTGGTGTCTTGATGTTCAGCATTATGTATGTACTCGCGCCCACCAACCATGAAGTGTTTCAACAATATTAGGGCATTATGCTGTATGAGCCCAGCAGCGTACCTAGCGCATTTCAATACAATTTGTACCGGATGACAATTTTTTGTCTCGTATTATGGTGCTAGAAGCCACAACGAAAGTGGATTCTTTATCCGTTACTAAGAACAAATCTTGTGTACCCACTCATGCCTAAAAATGATACAACACTAGCTTCATGAGAGCAGTCGGCTGCACTAGGAGCACAGCAGCACAAACTGGTGCACCTAATTTCCTAACTCAAACATCACCTAATTCTTATCGCACAACTTTATCATGTTGCCAACACCTAGCAGCACTGAATCCCCAGCATCACTATTACTCCTAATTCTTAGGCATACCCTTACTGTATCAATACTCAAGTGGGTAAGCTTTACATCTAGGTGTCTGCTATCACGGGAACTAAACCAACAAACATGTTAGATACAACACCTTATGTACTCAACAAAATTATGAGGAGCTTACTTCAGTCTTGTTACTATCTACAGGTATGGTGATTGCACACCAGTACATCGATTTTGATAATCACGACGAGTGGTAGCATTAAAACACAGATTGGTAAGTCTTACCATTAATTTCAAAGAGCTAGTATACTTAATCGGTACTATTGAATGCAGGACTAGACCAAGCTGATAATCTTATAGAATGTTGAAATACAAAGTAATGATTGTGAATGGCAGCACCTTCCTAAATGCAATCATTACACTCAGAGGGATACCAGAATAAGGGGCATATCCCAGTAACTACGATATGTATGTGCAAATGGCAAAAACTTACATGCATTAACTGATTGATAACTTTTTGTTCACAATGCCAAAAAATGTAATTACTTATGACTCTTTATTTCTCTTCTCTTTTTGTTGTTCTCACCAAATTGCCAAATTATCCTACCCTGACCGAACCCCTCCAATCTCTATGCTCAAATTACAACAATGCTTATTGTATTCATTATGTTTATATTAGGTAATTTGTTTCATGTTTAATTGAATCACACCTTAGAATGACATTGAATGTTAATTTATTGTCCAGCTTTGAAGAAGGCCACCGGTCGAATCACGTGTCTCATACTTGACACTTCCAATGACTACACTTGAATTAACCAGTGAATAAACGTATCTAAGTAAACTACGTGCAGAAAGTGTGGTGGCATCATTTTTACACTCTAAGTTCTGTTTGCATTCATATTCTTTTAAAAAGTTTACCTTTTTCAGGAACAGGGTACATATTGAGATGGGGTGAGTAGAGTGCACGTAGTCTGTTGTACTCTACGATGCAATGAATGTCATCTTTAACTTTGTTTGCTTCAAAATTGACTAGAAATAGTCATTTGAGTGTATGTAGATGTGACAGTGCTACATAACTCATACCTTCCTTAAAGACTATGCTGCCAATGTCAACCAATGCCTGATCTACGGTTAGACGTTGTGTGTTGTGAATAGTGACTGCATAGGAAACACACTTCAGAGAGCTATTCCACCAAACCAACGACATGGATAAAAATGATCCCAACTGGAAACAAGTGACTTGGGATATAGAATATGACAAAGATACGACCATGTCAAAGATCAATACGCTGAATAACTCAAGAGCCCGGGGCCCAGATGGGATCACGAACATCCAATTAAAAGCCAACCCGGTTGAGTGGGCAGAGCTGATTAACAAAATCATCGAGAGATGCATGATTACGAGAACAATACCGGGTTCATGGAAGAGGGCAATTATCATCCCTATATTCAGAAAAGGCAAGAAAAACTATCCAAAAAACAACTGCCCAATAGCCCTGCTTGACGTGGTTGGCAAGTTGTTCGGCTCCCTTCTACTTGAACATTTTTCAGCATGGATCAAAACAGCAGGACGAGCCGACCCATTCCAGTCTGGGTTCGTTAAAAGCCTGGGCATACAGGCAAACATCATGCGGATTAGCATTTTGAAAGCCAAAGTCCTGGAGGGTCACCCTAGAATTGTCATTGCGCTCATCGACCTAGTGCAAGCGTTTGACAGAGACAACAGAGAAAAACTATGGCTAAAGTTAACCTGGAATTGCCCCAGTTCACTCTTAGAACCTGTCAAACCGTTCTATACGAACACATCCATGCAGGTTAGACTCAACAGCACTGGTCAAACTCTCTGACCTGATAAAAACAACAAAAGGTGTAAAACAGGGGTGTACCTTTGCGTCCGCCCTTTATAATGCCTATATGGGGGACATCAAAGATATGGACAATAACATCAGATCCTTCCACCAAGAGTTGGAGAGGAAATGGTCCCACGACTGATTTACGCGGATGACATAATCTTGTTGGATCACAGAAGAATTGGCCTCCAGCATCAGTTAGACAGCTTGATGCATTACACTAAAAGAAACAACTTGGAAATAAACATCAATAAGACCAAGATCATGAAAAGCCCTCCAAAAGGGCGGAAAAGTTGTCATGGCACCTGAAGTAAGAGACATTGGAAACTGTCAAACTATTTAAATACCTTGGAGTCACAATAAACAAGAGACCGGTTGAAACACTGTGACAAGAAGTCCTTTACTCCAAGATGAATGCATTAGCATCGCAAACTGCTGCTTTAGACAGAACATTTTATCGATGTTCTCGTCTCCCAGTATTACACTTTTACAAGGCTAAGGTTGTCCCGATGATATCATATGGAATGGAAGCAATCCCGCATTTACTAGAAGGAATCTGGAACAAATTGGAAGGCCTGTATTGGCGTAAACGCTTGAAATTACCAAACGGGACTCCACTCGCCTCAATCAGAAAATAATCTCTAAAAAGGGATCACAGACAGAAATGGCTTGATGTTTTATGACAAAATCAAGAAAACCCCTCGCCCGGAGCTATTGGATATCATTAGAAAAGAAATGGAAAGTGGCAGAAACAGGATGCTAACGGACTGGGTGAACAAAAACCTGAAACTTCTAAAAGAAATGGGAAGTTCAAAAGAAGAGCTAGACTTCAACCCTGAAGAAGTTAGGGAAAAATGTAAAATCTGAGACTGGATTCGAACCTTAGAAACAGCGGCCAGTCACAAACTAACTTTGCACCTGCCACTGAACACAAACAAAGTAGACTGTCCAACTAAATACTTAATTAAATTCCCAGACAGGATCCTGCAAGCCACCTATCTAAAAGCACGGCTAAATGCCTTAAAAACAAATGAGATTCTGGCCATAATGGGACAATCCCCCTCCTATTCATGTCGATACTGCAAGGACACCACTCCGAAAAAAACAATACAACATCTCCTGTTAAGATGTCCTAGAACAACAAGCCCAAGAGAAGCTTACCCAAAGCCTCATTTGGCAGCAGCATACATATGGGATAAAGGACACTGATGACACAGACTGATTACCAGGGACATCATCCCCCTGGCAGTGGTCATTGCCAAGATCCTACAGTGGATTTGCCTGGAACAAGAAACTCGAATCAAGGCTAACGAGACAGTAAATAACGGAAACACACGGCCCAACTGAGAATAAAACATAAGATCCTTCACTGGGAAAAGGGAGAAACTATCATGTTTGTAAAAATTGTTAAATAACAATTGAATTAAAAAAATGTGACTGCATATGCAAGATACAGAAATAATTGCTCTCTGTGTGCATACATGTCTTTGAAATTAAGGAATCATGCTGTTGAGCATCCTATCCTTTCAAATTCTGAAAGTTTGTCAAAGTGGATGTTGACAAATTGAATTTTGTTGTCATGTATATACGTCTGGACGTCAACAACTGTACCAATTGCTCCATTGGCTGAACCTTGCTCCATGTCAAGGTTATGTTTCAGAATTCCTCGGTAGTTTAAACACAACGTTAAGCTTTTCTCCAAACCAGCTGTGTTAGAGATAAATTTTTCTAAGCTTTTTAGTCATCATGTTGCTTATTGACACATAGGGAGTGTCATGCCATGCACTTCCAGTTTGACTGTGGAGCTAATATGCACAATTGGTTGCATTTCTTTTTTTTAACATTGTCTCATTGAATTGTGTACAGCTTGCTAGGGTTGGCATTAAGGTCATGCATTTTACATTTTTTGTGCTAATTGTTCCTGGCATCAGGAGCAGATATGTCATGTCGATATAGCTCATGGATGAGTCTACTATTTATGATAGATTGTGCATCTTTAGAAAGAAGACCAGTTCTAATGCTTTTTTAAAAAATGTTATCATAGGTGAGTTCTGCAGACTGACACATGTTTTGAGTTAGTTCTCCGTATTGGAAATGTTGTCAGAGATTTACATTTCGTATGCTGCCAAGTGTATTGCGCCACTGTTTGTGTTCTAAGGTTTTTAAAAAAAGGTTCACCTTACACTGGTGCTAATTGTATGAGATCTCCAAAACAATAACATGTTTTCCTCAAAAGAGTATGTTGTAGTCTGTTTTAAGGACTTCTTGTAATCTGAGGTGAACTAAAGCCAACATTAGGATGGAAAAAAACATGCTTACTTCATCTATTAGGAGCATTTGCATTTGCTTGAGAATTCTCCATAGTTCAGTAGCAGCTTCTGTTGATAGTTTATAGTACTCTAATTTGTTTTGGTGTTCTACTGGAAGGAGCAGTAGTCAGTGTAACGTAACACCTCCTATGGTATAGGCAGCTAAACCTGTGGGGGCTGTTACAACAGCTGAACGATTGCTGTTTTTTAACTTGTGTAGGAATTTGCTGATGATTTTTTATTAAGAATGTTTTTCTAGAACCAGCTTCACCACTCACATATAGGAGTACAGGTTTATACTTTTGACAGCTACAAGTTTTACTTTCGTGCTGCAAACCATATTAAATAATGTCAGTCACTTCTAGGAAAATCCTAAATTGCTCATCATTTAGTTGCGATTTCAGCAGTGCCAAGTTTTCCTTTGATTGCTCATATTGATACGTGGTGTTTTCTACTTCAGTCATGGCTAATTCTGCTCATTTACTATGAGTGGGTCTCCACGTGGTTCTTGATTTCCTGTAAGAGAAGGTTGACTGCCTTCAGGAGTGTCTTCATTTAGTTGTGCTTGAACTTCTTCCTCTTATTGGGGTTCATTGTCCAACATGTTTTTATATTGCTTGAAATTGACATTTGTTATACTGCTTTCATTTGCATTGAATGCAGCTTCAAATGAGTCATGGGTGCCTAATAAATCTTGTTTCTCCATGGCTTAAAAACTTGGAATAGGGACATGTGGTAAAGGTCTCTATGTTGAGGAGTTTTAAATGATAACTTCATATAATTCATTAGGCTGGGTTTGGTAAGTTTGACGGGGCTCCTATCACAATTTGAGACCACGTATTTTCCATTTTTTGTCTTCTGGTTGAACATAATTCTTATAGGTGAACTTTGGGCTATGTGGTATAGGCACATGTTTTCCAATGCCGTACTTCTGTTTGGGTAGTATGTGTCTAATAAATAGTTTTTCAAAATGTCCTGGCTGTTGTGATAATTTGTGGCTATTGTTTCTATGTCTTGGTATGATTTCACAACTCGTTTCGTGGATGCAGCTGGACCAAGGCTGAGCCAGACTATATGTTCCCATTTGCCATATGATATGATATGATAGGTTATTTATTGCACTCTTATTACCCAGACGTTTCTAAGCACGGCCCCGGGTTTGAACCTGTGTTGCTCCACGTCGTCTTGCTTCCAAGTCGAGCACGTTGCCCCTGAGCTGTGCCTGTTCAATTGTCTGTTGCTTTGTAGCATCTACATTCTCTATGGGAGAGCATTTTTATGCCAAAGCTGTACAATTTTTGTGACAGTGTTTTGTCAGATGATATGTCATCCCTGAGGTCTTTCAGCTCTGTTGTCTCAGCTTTCGCTAGTTAGGCTGTGACATATCTTGCAACAGCAGTGGAATTGTCTACAATAAATTGTATATCTATGTTTGCATTCAACAAGAGGGCAATTATTGCATTGAAATCATTGATGTACTTTGAAGCTTTGTTTCTTTTAATGCAGTTTGTGTTTTTAGGTGATTTGCCTTTTACACTTTGTCTAACAGAAGACGTAAGCTGTTTACTTGTCCTTTTGCTGAAACTGGTCTACGGAAAACAGAGCAGCATTTGGTGTAGTATTTACTTTTGTTTTTATATCTGCATCTGCAGTATTTGCCACACTTATGTTTTTGGAAGCGTAACATTTGTGTATGTAGCTCACTATGTGTGTTTTCTGAAGGCATGTTGCACGTTATGCATTTGTGAATAAATGGCAAAACAGTGGCATCACTGTCATGACCAAATTTAGGAGCATCTTTTATCCACAAAAGCATGTGGATGTGTGTTGATCCTCTGGGTTGATATTCTTTTCTCCAAAAGAAGTATTCTCCTTCTCCGAGGGAGGAATATTTGTTATTACAAATGAAGTGCAGCATGGCAATAAAGCGGTGATGAAAGTATCTTGAAACATTTACAGGGACAAGAAAGCAGAATTCTCCAGGTGTTTTTACGTCTATCCCTTCGTTGCTTTGGTTTGCTGTGCATAGGAGGTTGTGCAAGTCCTCCCATGCATATTCTATTCACAACTTAATGTGACAAACCATGTGGGTGGTCCAAGGTTCCTTCGCATACACCATACATCAGCATGACACCAGAACCAGTATTCATTTGTCACATGCATGTTTGCCAAAAGATTTGTGATACTTGACTGCAAAACTTCATCTTTGTCTTTTATCTTCTGAAGTTGCTGGGTAGCAGACATGTTTAAAGCATTGGAACCTGTTTTCAATATGTGTGCAACTCCGTAACATTGAGTTGCTAGTTCACTTTCTAACTGGAGGCAGATAGATTGGCATGTCCCGACACTACCCTATACCCTGCCCGACCCCCTTCCTTCCACCCATGTCACCTTTTCCAACCAACCCACACCATGCACACAAATTCAATCTGAACACCAGTACCGCACCAGAGAGCCTGCTTCCATCCATCAAACCATTGATGCCTCAGTACCAAACAACCCTTACCCTATTACTGGTATGGACAGGATACTGCATCTTAGATCACACACCAAACCAAGTCCCATGCACACTACCACTACGCTTAGGGTACCCCAAACACCCAATCCTAATGACCTCTGGCAAATAAGTACACCCAGCCCACATACAGGCCCAACCACTATCAAAACCTCCAAGATTACTCAACATCTAACACTCAAGACAGCCTCCATAGCTAACTCCAAGCCCCCCTCCCGCTTCAAAATTGCCCTTGTAAATGCCCGATCACTAGGAGCCCATGCCATTGAAATTCACAACCTTATCACTGAACAAAATCACAATCTGCGGATGGTCACAGAAACCTGGCTCCACCAAGCCTCAGGACCACTATTAGCACTGGCCATTCCGCCTGACTATAGCAACTTCAGAGCTGACAGAACTCACACAACAGGAGGTAGTGTAGCCATCATAGCCAGAAACAACATACAATTCAGAGCTAGCTCGATTGAAGACATGCCAGGCTATGAACTTTTACTTGTGAAACTTGCCATGAATGTAAAAACCACTATTAACATCATAGTGGTATATAGAACTCCCAGTGCAAATAGCCATCCTGAAACCAACATCTCACTTCTTATTAGACCCCTTATCAAACCCAACACAAAATGTATCATTCTTGGAGACCTGAATCTAGGCTTCAACTATGACATAGACCCCAAGGCTGCTAGCTTGCACACAGCATTCAAAGACATGAACTTTAACCAGCAAGTGAATGCTCCCACACATGTCAAAGGCAGAATCCTGGACTGGATTTTGACACAACCCTAATCTTAACATAGACACTATCAACCTCCTCAGCTGGACGGACCAATTCTGCATCAACTTCACCCTCCTAAGTAATGCACCTCACCCTCCCTAAACTAAAATAACAGACACCGTTGAAACCAGAAACCCACGCAAACTCACAGTAGAGAAATCCCACCCCAGCGTCAACAAAGTCCTTGAAACCAACTCAGTTTCTAGCAATCACCAAAGTGTTATTGCCGAATATTACCACAAATGTCTCACCCTCACCATTGATGAAGTAGCACCCATCTCAACTAAAATGCGCCAAACTGATAAAAAGAACAACTTCTGGTTTGACGAAGAACTAGCATCTCTGAGGAGATCCAAACGCTCCCTTGAACATGCGTACAGTAAACATCCCACCCTTGGCTTTGCTGAAGCCTTCAAGAATGCCAACAAAACACATACATCAGCCATAATCTAACACAAAGCAAACACCTAGAATACACATATTAGCAATGCCTCCTCAGATACCAAAGAGCTCTTCGCTATTCTGAACTGGAAAACACTGTCCCCATCACAACCCCTACCAATTCCAGTAAAGAATGGTGCACTACCATTCAAGATGCAATTTTGGCCAAAATCACCATTCTACAAAACAAAATCTCCACTAAAAGACAATCACTAGCAGAGAAAAATGTGTCCATCACTCCTCTTGTCACCTCCTCTGTAAAGCCCAGCGCCTTATTCCATTTTGCCCTAGTCACCCAAGAACTGGTTCTCAATACTATGTCCAAAATAAAAGCCTCCAACTGTAAAGGAGATAGAGTCCCAGCGAAATTAGTGAAAGATTGTGCCCCCTCCCTCGCCCCTACTATCACCAACTTTGCCTCCTTTAATAAGAACACAGTTCCAGCAAGCATCAAAGAAGCCTGGGTAACCCCACTTCTAAAATAAAATCACTCAACCCCACAGTGCCCACAAACTATCGGCCAATAACATCAGTCCCTTTCCTATTGAAAATCATCGACAAAATAGCTTACACGCAAATACAATCTCATCTCGAACAGAATAAACTCATAGGAACTAGACAATCAGGCATCAGGCCAAACCACAGCACTGAAATGGCTCTCCTAGATCTTAAAATCCACATGGATACTATCAGAGACTCTGGGAAACTCTGTATCCTACTGCTGTTAGATCTATTTGCAGCATTTGACCTTGTCGACCATGATAAATTGTGTACCTCCCTAGCTAATGACTTTAACTTCTCGAATGATGCCAACATGTGGGTTAAATATTTTCTTGATGAACGCTCGTCCAGAGTAGCCATAGGCATGGAAGCGGCTTACCCCATACCAATACCCATAGGAGTCCCCCAGGGCTCCTGTCTATCACCCACTCTCTACAATGCCTACACTAAACTCCTCTTCTCAGCTCTAGACAATATGGGTGTCATCTACACCAATTTTGCAGATGACACACCGATCCTCATCCCCATCATCACAGCGGACTACAACCAAGACACACTAACCATTAGCAAAATGTACTCTATCATACAAAACTGGATGGCTTTAAATAGCCTCTGTCTCATCGATGAAAAGACAGAAGTCCTCATCATTGGATCTCCAATCAAAATAGCGGCCCTTCACACAAACTACTCTTCCATCAATATTGATGATACCCTGATCCCTGTCCTCAAACAAGTGAAAACATTAGGCGTACACCTAGATGCCAACCTCACGATGATTAAACACATCTGTATGCTTGCATCCTCCACGGCATACACATCTAAACTTATAGCATTAAGTCGACAATTTTTGACCCCGACCAACTGCCTTACCCTGGCCAGAGCACTGGTATTATCCAGATTGGACTACTGTAATGTGCTACTAGAAGGGATCACCAACACTAACACCAGCAAATGGCAACTTCTGCAAAATAAAGCCCTAAGGGTGGCACTGGGAATCAAAAAACGTGATCATATAACCATGGTCAGGAAGAATGTCTAATCTATTTGTCATTAGCGCCAGAAAAGCTGCGATTTCCTCTTGTGATGGTAGATTAGATTTGGAATTTTTTTGCAGATTTTGAACTGCGTAAATTGGGGCGCCTATGTTGTACGTTTAAGTTCTGTGTCGACCCTTACGCGCCTGGTTTGGTTTTATGGCCAAGGCAATCTCGTACCCACAAAACGTTCTGCTGTAGTTTCTTTCCATGGGTCCCATATTCAATGGGCCCTATGTAAAAACTTTGGCTCAAGTCTTTCAGTCCCCGAATTGTAGAGCTATTTTAGTGCTATCTTAGCTGAGACTCCTCTCTACTCAGCACGGATGCACCAACGCTAAATAGTGCTCTGGCAACTTTTAAACTGCCAGAAAATCAGCTCAGCTAATAAGAGACCTCTTCCCCAGCCATCCAATGCAAACAATGCTATGAATTGTTGTGCGGTGACATCTTATATTATTATGTAAATATATATTTTATTTGTAGAATGTAATAAAGGAAAGCTTTGCATACTCTACATGATAATGGCTCAGGCATAAAGCAGAGAAGAAGTGGAAATGTCGATGCTATGGCTGTTATATGACTATATGCCTGCTCTGATGTCAAAATTGTGATTTTACATACATACGAGGGACACTGTTAGCAGAAATCAAACGTCATCCCCGAGTCATGCATTACAAAATGTATGACTGGCAGCACCAATGATTATCTAATGTTTACAGTGCATGGGGTCATTGTTATAATATATAAAGTGAAGAGAAAAGTAGTTTTATCACAGACACTCCTAATCATGTTTGTCATGCAAGGAATGTTCAAAACAGTAGCATTTATCTGGTAATCGGTATAGGCAGGTATATGGGAATTCCTGCAAAGACTATCAAAGTGGCAATTTAGTGATAGATGGACGCCATTTCCCAGAGTCAGATGTGCCTCGTCAAGTGGCAGAAATGCTTAGAATATGGAAACAAGATGTACTGCAGCGGCATGGCACACATCCCTTGAATTACCCATCCATCACTGCACATGGGAGTTGGCATGCCAGTGAAATGTGTCAATTTGAAGCACTTCCATTACTGTAAACAATACAAATTGCGCCTCATACAAAGGCATTGAGAATGATTTCTTGTAAAAATGCATTACCTAAGTGAACATTCATTCATATAAGGCTCCAGTTGGTTTATCTTAATATTAGACTTGGCACGCGCTGCATCTGGAATGCAAAGCTTTCAGCATCGGCAAGTCCTAACATTGAGCGGATCACAAAGGATTATTCTAATGAACCTCAACTTCTTTCCCATTTGCTGATTTCCTTCAAGTAATGCCTTCGAACATCACCCAGTGTTCCCTTCTCAGCAAAAAACACTTTAATGTAATCCCTAGACGATGTTTGTAGCGCAAGATCATTTAAACATGAATAACTCAGAAAAATGCGGAAGCACACTTAAACCAATGGTTTGCAGCATATACTAAATAATACACCATCATAACTTATTTTGCATGCACCGGTGTACAGTTTGTGTTTTCCATTTTATTTTTCATGATTCAACCAGAACTCCTAAAACCAAAGAGCATTATTCACAAAAGTAAAGCAGCATTTGTAACCACTTGATGTGATGTGTGTAATGTATACATGCATAGAAGCATGCACCTTCACAAAAGGAAATAATGTACAGTGGTGATAATACTATTGGGAGAGGGCAGCACCGTCTGGTAATGGGCCATGGTCCTAAAGTAATCACCTGGCATTGACAGGTGTGGCGGGTTGTTACCCATATGGTATAGCCTGCCTGCAGGCCAGAATCGCCTTTAGCACCCTCCCATGCCCTGGGAGAGTGCATTCAGTGTGGCCTGCCACTATGGTTGGGGGACGCCTCCCTCTGGCCGCTGTGGCAGGCACACAGTTCACCAGTTTGCTTGCATGGGGGCCTGTGCGACTTGCCTCTGAGAATCATCTACCGCAATGCATTTTTTGTTTGTATGTAGAGGCCTTTCTCCACAACAAACCTAGTGTGATAAAATGAGCAGTCAGTGGGTCGTCAGAAGTGAGCTGACAGACGGGATATGGATGAGTGGCGAGCAGGGTCAAATAAAGATGGCAGATACTCAAGGATCACAGGAATGTCTCTGCACACAATGTCTCCTTCACACACATTTCCATTGCCCTCAATAGCTAGCACCACATCACACGTAGCAAACACAACTCATGCAATCATGCAAAGCAGACAAGACACATGGACTGACCATGTACAATGTTCATGAAATCAGACAGCATGCAGGTACTTCAGCGACATAAACAGCATCCCTTAAAGATTGGTTAGTTCAACAGAATGTAGAAATGCCCCTGAACGCTCACACCTGGAAAAAAGAAAGAACACGGTAGGGAAAAAGACCCACAACAACTCTTGTAATGATAGCAAGTATTTTTATTCATAGAGAATAGGAGTGCACCAGCAAAGAGTTCTGTTGCCACCAAACGTTCTGCCAGAATCTGCATGAGCAGAACATGAAGAAGGTACCTAGTGCCATCGGTGATATCATTATGTACAGTAGAAACCTGTGTGGCTGGTTGGTGGGTCCCTATACATAGGCTCCCTGCTCCATAAGGGAAACCAGGTCAGCAGTCCCAGCCCTTTCTGTACATCTTCTTCCACGTGGGTGATGCCACATTCGTCATTGCTCATGAGGTGTTGGCTAATAGGCAACTTTGTACAAAGTAAACAATAGATCTCTATCGATGTACCAGTGCACCTGGTATGAGCAGACAGGGGCCCCAGGGAAAAGCCAAGGTCCCGCTAACTCTAAAACTTCACTCGATCCAAGACAGGCCATCACTTCACCAAGATCTTAGACCCTCATTCTGGGCTATGTGTTATCCCTCCCTGCACCTTGCACCACAAATCACGTGACCCTGAAGTGAAAGCACGTGCCCGGGATACAACCTATTCCTTTCTTCTTGTTCGTGGCCTGCGATGCTTGTTGCTGCACCGTGTTTGGCGTCACGCTTCAATATAGCTGATAATATCTAGGATGGCATTTGTTTCGGCATGTGCACTACATGTACAAATCATGCAATAATTTGACTGCTTGAAGGACTTTACACCCACCCTCCTACACAGCGGTCTCTTACATTACATCTTGCAGCCTTTGTCTTATCCTGAACGGTTTTGGGGTGTGGGATTGTAAGTCCCAAAATTATAAACCTATGAATATAAAATAAGATCACAAGAGACACAGAGATAGTAAGCAAAAAACACAGTTTTATTTTGCATGTGTTGGCTCATGTTCAACACATCCCAAGGGAAGTAGTGAAGTGAGCTTGGGAGCATTTGAGCTAAGCCAGCTAAGTGAGAGCTGCTCACTAACAAGCCAAGGCCCCCCTTCCTACTGAAAAGAAATCCACTCTTTGTACATAGTGGCAGTGACGTACATTACATCCATAGAAGCATTTCAGAGAAACTTCATGCTTTTGCTTAAGTACACATTTGGTTATAGCATGTTCTGTGCTGGGAACATAAATCACATGTATATTCTGAGAAAGCAAAACATATTGTGCGAGCATTTTTGACTTTGGTAACACTGGTTTGTTTGTTTGTTTGTTTGTTTATTGATTTTGTATGGTGGGCCAAACCCAAAGGTAACAGGGCGCTACAGGGAAGGTGAAAATAAGATTGCTTAAAAACTTAGTTACAGGCATAATATAAATATATACATTACATCACATGATAAAAAAGTTGAAAGATGTACATATGTATAGTCAGGTTGATAGGTAAGGATAGTACTTGATTAATCTTGGGGGTCATTGGAATGTAGCCATGCGAGAACATTCTGTCTGAAGCATTAGTAGGACTGGTCTGTTCTGATGTCAAGTGGGAGAGCATTCCAGTATTGGGCTGCCTTAACAAGGACACTGCTGCTGCCTGTTTTTTATATTCTGAATTTGGGTATCTGAAGGCAGTAGGAGTTGGTGGTTCTGGTGGGGCGAGTGGAGGTTTTTCTTACAATTTTAGCTGCCAGGTGGGAAAGGGCTGCATTACTAAGAAATTTGAAGGTGAGTGATGCTGTTTTAAGTGCAATTCTGTCGCTGATTTTGAGCCATTTGTATTTTCTTCTAGTGTTAGAAATGTGTTCTTTAGACGGTAGGGTGAGGGCAGTTCTAAGGGCATTGTTTTGGAATGTTTGAATTTTGTCAATGAAGTATTTCTTAGCTACCAAATACAGAGCATTGCAATAGTCAAGTTTGGAAATTATTAGGGCATTGGCAATGATGATACAGCTGGCTTGGGTGAGGAAGGCTCTACTTGCCCTAATAAGATTGCACATGTAGGCTGTAGAGGATGCAAGGTAGTTAACTTGTTTCTTTAGTGGTACAAGCCATTCCAATTCTGCCCATGAAATCTCTTTCCAAGGCTGTTTTCTTTGCTAAGAAAAGCCAACAGAGTCTGCCAAGAGACAAAAACATCTCTACACTGTGTTCAGCTGTGTTAAAGAATTTTCTCATTGGCACACAAACCCATTTAGCGCTTAAAAACTAGAATTTGCGTATACAAAATAACAAGTATAATACATTATATCTTTCTGCATGGCCCTCAGCAAATCTTGATCCATGAAAGCTCAGAACAAACCATACTGTTAAACAGAGTTTACATTAACGAATGAATTAATTAGCTTATGCTAACCAAGAACATTAAGATTCACAAATTCTCCTTTTAGCATGAGCTAATCAATTCTAGGACAGTAATGCTGTGCAGTAGTGTGGAGGAGACGGTACATTGAAATCAGACAAGTTACATGACAAGTAGGTCAGTCAAAACAGGGATAAAAAGTTGGAACTGTAGCTAGGCACTCATGTAGTAACATAGACAGGAGAATGTGGATACTGGGACAGTGAAACAATGGAAGAAGAGCCTTGTTAAACTCTATTGGTATTATCCTGGTGAGAAAAGGTAAACCTTTGGCAATTTACCATGATGGCTGGTAAGTGTGCCAGATCTCTGGAACTTGTACATAGCATGGAAAATAAAACAGGAAAGCATTGTATACAGAGGCAGCACTGTAATGGTGAAAGAAATGTTGGTGCTGTCATTCTAGTTACCTGAAAAGACTGCCCTAAAGGATGTGAACAAAGGCATATATATATATATATATATATATATATATATATATATATATATATATATATACATATATATATATATATTTATATTTTCAATGAAAAAACATTGTTAAAGGGACGTTATGGTTGAGTTGCAGTAATAAAAACCGATGAAATTCAATGAAAATACTTTGTTAAGGGGACGTTATGGTTAAGTTGCACTAATAAAAACCTTTGAAATTCACTGAAAAAACTTTGTTAAAGGAAGGTTATGGTTATGCTGGACTAATAAAAACCTATGAAATTCAAAGAAAAAACTTTTATTAAGGTTTGTATTAGTCCAACTGAACCATAATGCCCCTTTAACAAGTTTTCTTCAGTGAATTTCATAGTTGTTTACCAATGCATGCTATTTTCCTACAACTTACTAATATCATACTTACCCAATATAGCAATATTTGTGTCTCATTTACAAAGTGTCACCTTAAAACTCTGCCATGTCCCACCTTCTGGAATAATTTTTAACACTTCTATACACTTTTTGCAACTAATTCAACTAGTTTTGCATCCTTAGCCGTCTACGAACATCTGACTTCATAGCGGACCTTCCGGACCGTGCCACATGACCACACACTGGCGCGCGGCCAGATGACGTGTCCAAGAACCTGTCTGCACTTCACGATAAGATCTCTGCTTCGCGGACAGTTCAGTACTGCATTTTCTACTGATCTAGGAACTTTCAACTTCAAAATTTCCCTTGCACAGCTCCAACACCTATTCCTACTCATTATCCATTAACAATCTAGTACACAGTACATACTTTTAGCAAAACTGCTATTTATCTTAAAATGGCATCAGCTAATGGCATCCCTCCTCCCCAAGATCCACCACCACTGCTGTAATCAAGGAGCATGAGAAACACTGCCCCTACCTTAGAAATAATACACATGCAACATGTTCCCTTGTCAACATTACCCCTCCACATTAGTGTTTGGTTCCACTTCCCTCATTTCCCTCCCTACCTTTCGTTCTCAGATCTCCTGCCCAAAAAAATAAATCCAAAAATAACAAAAGACATATTCTTTTAGGAACCACCTTTCACAGTAAAAAAAATAGAACTAAAAAAAAAAATATATAGACTCCATCTACTTTATATCTCTCAGTAAAGCACATAGACTCAATAAGATTTTCCAACATTTGCATTTGCATTTTGTGTTATGCTAATGGGAATATTGTGGCGTTCATCCTCCGTTCGAGGGACTGGAAAAGTGGACACCGGCCCATTATTTTGGGACACCCCTCCAAGTTATCAGCCCAAGCAAAGCGAGTGTGGATAACAAGGTCTCTGGACCATTATCCCCCGTTCCAGCATGAAATGGGGGATGAAGGCCATTAGCCACATAGGTTCCCGTTGTTCCCGATGTGGCATCCCGGTGTAGGAAGGAAAATCCTTTTCCAAGATGGCCACCATGGAAAGGGAAGGCAACGGTTCCATACAGGGACCCTCTTCGCTTTCCATGGCAGCCTGCAGAAGGCAAAAAGAGAACCCTATGACCATATTACCACAAGCACATTTTTCTTCCCTTTGAGATCTATCATAATTTCGAATAACTTTACCACAAAGCCAGTCCCAGGTGGACATGGCCACTTAAATCCTATGTTTTGTGCCTTGTGGTCATGGCCAGTAGCCAGATTGTCCGGATCATGACCTTATTCCATGACCCGGACAATCTGGCCACTCCCCATGGTCACAGGCTACCCCTCACTCACTAAAGGTATACCAATATTTTTTGTAGCTACATTATGACACTTGTCAAATAATAAAACACTGGAACATTTGCAAAACCATTTCTGTAGGTCCTTGCCAATGGTCCTTACGCAAGTTTGCTGGAAATCCACCCATGTTTTATTTTTTCAAAAGTGTCATATGTATGCACATACAATCGTCATATAACCTAGCCCCCACTTGACAAAATCCATTCAGACTTTACGAAAACATCTATATCTAGATCTATAATCTTTTTGCAAACCTTTGTGTAGATTTGTTAAATGGCACCACATTTATAAGCATTTACAATATTTTGGGACTCCCCCTCTAATTTTGTTCCCTCTTGACAGAATCCCACCAAACTTTGCAAAAACATCTATATCTTGATCTATTATCAGTTTGCTAAATTAATTGTAGATTTGTCAAATGGCACCTCATTTATAAGCCTTTACATTATTTTGGGACCCCCTCTAAGTTTGCCCCCTCTTCACAAAATCCCATCAAACTTCGAAAAACATTCATATCTAAATATATTATAAGTTTCCCAAATTAAGTGTAAATTCATCAAATGGTACCTCATTTATAAGCCTTTACATTATTTTGGGACACCCCTCTAATTTTGCTCACTCATGACAGAATCCCACCAACCTGTGCACACTCACTCAGAATCAGCTCAGAAATATACATGCAAAATTTCATGCAGTTCCATTAAGTGGCACCAAAGTTATTAGCCATCCAAGAACTGCATTTCACCAACCCTGTAATGCTTAGGTGTCCGTGAACTTTTCAGGACTGTTCGCGAACATCTAAACTGTTTGTGGACTTTCGCAGCGAAAAACACCCATTTTTTGTGCTTCTTGCAGCCATATCCCATCCTCATCACCCCTCACCTCACCAGAGTTTATTTGATAAGTTTGACAAGTGCGATGTTGTGTTTTTTTATATGTTTGTACCGCGATGTCCGCGGACAGCGGCGAAGTCCGTGAATCCAAGATGGTGGGCGTTTCCAAAAATCTTACGCACTTCACGCTCTTCACCATCCAATCAGCAGACATGACGCAAGCCGATTAACCAATCAGTGTCCTGTCCGCGGGGCGAACAGGGAAGTGTGTCGCAGAGCAGACATAGATATCACTAATTTTTTGTGACCTACTTTTTGGTCATTTTAAAAAAAACTACTGGATGGATTTTCACCAAATTTACAAAAGCACGCTTTTGGGACCAAGCCACTGCACCTGCTGTAAATTTGGTGAAAACCTGTCCAGCGGTTTGGGCTGTTTTTCAGTCTATGGGAAAACAATAAATGTTGGGACCCCCCCTATAACTTTGCTCCCCCTGGACCAAACCTCACCAAACTTTGCAAAAAAATTCATAGTGGGCCATAGCCAAGCAAGCTGAAACTTTCCTAAGAACACACGTGGTGTCCTGAAATGTTCGTAAATAAACAAAATGGGGGTGTCCTGAGGACGCTGTCCGTATTGTTCGTAGGGAAGTTGAAATAGTTCTAAGAACATGTGTCCTGGGATGTTCGTAAATAAACAAAATGGGGGTGTCCTGAGGACGCTATACCTGTCTGTACTGTTCGTAGGCAAGCTGAAACTGTCCTTAGAACACACGCAGTGTCCTGAAATGTTCGTAAATAAACAAAATGGGTGTGTCCTGAGGACGCTATGCCTGTCCTTATTGTTCACAGGCAAGTTGAAACTGTTCTAAGGACACACACGGTGTCCTGAAATGTTCGTAAATAAACAAAATGGGGGTGTCCTGAGGACGCTGTCCGTATTGTCCGTAGGCAAGATGAAATTGTTCAAAAAACACATCATGTGTCCTGGGATGTTCGTAAATAAACAAAATGGGGGTGTCCTGAGGACGCTATACCTGTCCGTACTGTTTGCAGGCAAGTTGAAACTGTTCTAAGAACATATCAAGTGTCCTGGGATGTTCATCATTAAACAAAATGGGGGTGTCCTGAGGACACTATGCCTGTCCGTATTGTTCGTAGGCAAGTTGGATTTGTTCTAAGAACACATCAAGTGTTCTGGGATGTTCATAAATAAGCAAAATGGGGGTGTTCTGAGGATGCTCGACCTGTCTGTATTGTTTGCAAGCAAGCTGAAACTGTCCTAAGAACACACGCGGTGTCCTGAACTGTTCGTAAATAAACAAAATGGGTGTGTCCTGAGGACGCTATGCCTGTCCGTATTCTTCGCAAGTTGAGACTGTTCTAAGAACACACGCAGTGTTCTGAAATGTTCATAAATACAAAAAATGGGCGTGTCCTGAGGATGCTATACCTGTCCGTACTGTTTGTAGGCAAGTTGAAAATGTTCTAAGAACACTCATAATATTTGCGGACATTAAAAGTGCCCATATGGCATAGTTAAAATGTTTGACTCTATGGGTGTGATATACTGCGGTGGTTGTGGCCAGGGCATGAGTCTTTGGTGCATGGCCATGTGATAGCCGAGGCCGTATGGCCATGCACCCATGACTCTATGTCCTGGCCACAACCACCACAGCATATCACACCCATAGTGGCTTATAACTTTGGGACTCAAGAAAAAGTGTATAAGCAACAAAGTTATAAGCCAATATGAGTGTCATATGCTGTGCTGGTTGTGGGCAGGGGCCTAGAGTCTTGGGTGCATGGACAAGACCAAATTTATAAGCACCGAAGTTATAAGCTACTATGGGTGTGATATGCTGCGGTGGTTGTTGCCAGGGCCTAGAGTCTTGGGTGCATGGCCAAGACAAAATTTATAAGCACTGAAGTTATAAGTCACTATGGGTGTGATTTTCTGCGATGGTTGTACTTATAATAATATACTTACTGTTTGGTTTAGTAACTGGAGTACATATATTCCTTGTTAATTTCTGTTATAAAAGAAAAGATCACGTTAGTATTGGTATTTTGTAACGACTTATAACATTGAATAATCAACATTTTTTTTTTACCCTCATATTGAGTAAATTACAAACCAGTGTACTGTGCAATTTGCTCAGTTTCGGGAGCAAGACCGTGAGTGGGGAAGGGAACGTGTTGGGGGCAGCCGCCGGGAGGAGGGGCCCACAGACAGCGGCTCCAACAAACGCAGCAGCAGTTATCGTAAAAACTCTGAAGAACGCGGCACAAATCAGTCTGGACGCAGCGACAGCCGAGACCGCTTTAGCTCACGCCGCGAGGAACGCTCGGGCAGCAGGGGCAATTCCCCCTAGTACAGCCAAAAGGCCTGTCGGTGGAGTCTTTTCCTGTTGGGTCATGTGGGCAGACAGCCCATTGAAAGAAGACAGATGAGAGGCAGTAGAAACGGATGGGGAAAGATGCTGGTGCCTGAAGATATAAAGGCTGTGCACGTGGGAAGCAAGTGAGTTGAAACGCTTGCACTGAAGGGCAGACAGACGGTCGGAGATGGGAGCTGCTTACTTATGTACTGGAAAAAGAGGGGCAGTCACAACAGGAATATCCTCAGCCAGGAAACCAGGAAACTGAGAGCTGATGCCATGACCACCATGCTTATGAAGCATGGGGCTCGAGCGAGGAAGAAACATCCAGCCAACAATTAGAGAAAAAAAACGAATGGAGGTTGCAGTTCTGTTTTGGTAGGCATTCTTTAGGGTCTGCTGAAAAAAATAAAGAAGGTATGGGTTGGGGTGTTCTGCAATGTATGTGTGCTGTGTGCATGAGTGTCGGAGTATGATGATAAAGATGTATGTGATGGTGTGTGATTGTGCATTGGGCAACTACAACTAGTTGGGATGGATATTCATGAATTTATGTGCTACTAAACTGGGGTTCAGATGACAGTAGAAAGTAAGCTAGTGGTGAGGAGAAGCACAAATAGTAAATCTAATGGAATCGAATTAAAACAGTTGTTTGTTCGATAACATTAAAATTCTAGGGGCTGAGTTCTGTAATTTGTGCGCCGAAAAATGGGGATTTGTGTGCCATTCTGCCTGTAAATAATTGTGTTTAGCAAATGGGGATTTGTGGACAGAATGGTGCACAATTTCTGTTTTTAGGCTCAGAAATAGCATGACTGAACAGTGTGTTTGAGTAATAGTAAAATTATTATGGTGGTATTTAACTTACTTTTTTGTGGAATGAGCAGGTTTCTTCTGAGCTGTTGTTTGTACTTCAAATTCTGCTGCTGCTTTTCAGGACAGTGGTCTTCACTGCAATTGTAAAGGAAACAAATTAGTAATTTTGTGTGTTTATAGCACTGATGTTAATTTAGACATTGATTTTTATGTTTTTGTACAAGTATTCTTGTTTGATATCTGAACATAGTGTGTGCATGCAATTTTGTTTGACTATGTGCAGTCTTTATATTTTATTTTAAATATGTTAGTTCAACATGCTTTGCAAATGTGTGTGTAAAAAGAAATTAAATAGCAGATAGGTTTGGAAATGACAGTTGATTATAGCAGATGGGAAAAATGGCAGTAAATTCATTTTATAGGTTATACAAGTTAGAAGTAAGTTAATCTGTTTATATGAATTTATAAGAATTGTACATGTACTATACAGAAAATATGCATACGTGTAGTTGCAGCTGCAAGTAGAAATCTTGGAGACTTGTACAGTATTTCTTGTAGTAGGTGCTTTCCAATGATATGACACTTGTACTCAGAGTGATTATCAGTACATTTGAAGTACTGATCTGTGATGATGGAGTTAGATGTAGAGGTCTTGGATGTGATTGGTGGATGGTCGTGTGACTGCTTACCTATATCCAATGAGGGAATGGCACAGAGAGTGAAGTGGAAATGGTAGAAGGGCTGTCCATGTTACGATATGTCCGCTGACATGGCGGTGGTCCGCGGACATCACGTGTTACATACAGGGATTTTGGGGTGGGGAGGCATGCAAATGAGAATGAGCAGAGCAAGGGATTGGGCAATAAAGTTTAGTGGGTGTGTTGAACCAGGAGAGAGTTTGTCAGATAGTCTTTTTCCTGAGAGAAGAACAGATAGCTATGGCTGTGTGTTTCAGAAAACAGATTGTTTGGATTTTGGGAGACTCTTGGATACATTGGTTGAAGGTGCATGAAGAAAGCTGTGGAGTAGCTGTAGATCTTGGATTCCCACATGTGGAAGTGCACTGGCATGGAGTGCGTGGAATGAAGTGGTTGGACTTGCTACCTCTGTGTGCTACTTTGGAGACAGAGCATCATCCAGACATAATGATAATTCATTTTGGAGGGAATAGTTTAGGACATGTGTCTGGAATTTCTTAGCAATTTGCAATGAAAGAAGGACTTGGGAAGGTCATGGACATGTTTCCAAATTCTCTCACTTCCACTACCTCATCCTCTTCATCCTCTTCATCCTCCTCTACAACCTCACTCCTGTTCCCCTCTTCAGGCCCTTGGGGACGTGGTGGTGGTGGAGAGGGTGGGAGTGGTGCTGAAGCAGATGTAGCACCAGGTGGCAGTGGAGGAGCCAACGATGCCATCAGGTTTCAGATGAAAATCTGGAAAGTTGGCAGGAAAATGCACTGTGTTCTGTAAGGATCCCAGAAACACAAAGAGAATTAGATATCGGGTGTGGCCCTTTATAGGGGTGCTGGTCCGCAGACACCCGCTCCGCCTGGGGATGGATCGAACACCAAAAAAAAGCTCAAAAAGTCCCGAAAAGTATGTACAAAATCTGGATTATTGTCTGGGACTTGTGTTATGGTGATTTATTATTATAAAAAAATGTGGATTGCCTGAAAAAGTAGTTTTACCTTGATCACGGACAAGAACAGTGTCCATAGTCAGAACACACGCTCAGCGTGGGCATAGTCACATGGTAGCGTCGCAAACATGTCCGCAAAGGAAACGGGTGTCCGCAGGACACCAAATGCACTGAAAGTGTTTTGCGCATGCGCGTTGGTGTTGTACGGACAGTGTTCGGGTCCTGAAACTAATGAAAAGTGCGACACACATGAAACGAACAGTTACGAACAGGCGTTTGTTCTTAGAACAGTTTCAACCTGCCTACGAACAATACGGACAGGCCTAGCCTCCTCAGAACTGCCCAATTTCGTTTATTTTCGAACATCACAGGACACTTGATGTGTTCTTAGAACAATTTAAACTTGCCTACGAACAATACGGACAGGCATAGTGTCCTCAGGACACACCCATTTTGTTCATTTACGAACATTTCAGGACACCGCCTGCATTCTTCGAACAGTTTCATCTTGCCTACGAACAGTACATACAGGCATAGCAACCTCAGCACACCTCCATTTTGTTTATTTACGAACATCCCATGACACTTGATGTGCTCTTAGAACAGTTTCAACCTGCCTACGAACAGTACGGACAGGCATAGTGTCCTCAGGACAACCCCATTTTCTTTATTTACGAACATCTCAGGACACTTGATGGGTTCTTAGAACAGTTTCAACCTGCCTACAAACAGTATGGACAGGTATAGTGTCCTCAGGACACCCCCATTTTGTTTATTTATGAACATTTCAGGACACCACCTGTGTTCTTAGAACAGTTTCAACCTGCCTACGAACAGTACGGACAGGCATAGTGATGTATAGTGTCCTCAGGACACCCCCATTTAGTTTATTTACAACATTTCAGAACACCCGTGTTGTCCGCGGGCACCAAAACTGACTTTTTTTAAAAAAAACTCAAAGAACTAAATAAACACATACATAACATTTATTTTTCATTATCTTATACATATGTACAATTTATGATAGAGAAGGGGTAGCAGAAACTGACACAAACACAGGGAAATTGGGGTTTTCAATAGGATGGACAGGAGAAGATGAAGGGATGGAAATTTGTCATTAGCTTGTTCATTTTTCTTCCATGCGCTGGAGAGTTTGTTCTAAAGCATCTTGTTGAGTATTGTTTTCATTGTTTGTATGGTCTGTTAAAAAAATATTTATATATATATATATATATATATTCAGTGAAAAAAACTTTGTTAAAGGGACGTTATGGTTAAGTTGCGCTACTAAAAACCTATGAAATTCTGTGAAAAAACTTTGTTAAAGGGACGTTATGGTTCCAAGTAAAACCGAAAAACCCTTGAAATTCGGCAGTTATGGTAAGCTAAGCAACCATAACTCGCGCCGCCACCGTGCACTGCTAAGACTAACACCCAGGACATCAAAGATGACATCACAAATGTCATTGATGACATCACTGATGACATCACATGTCTGGCTCACTATTTTTTCTTTTGCTGACATATCTAGGCCACATGGTTTTTTTCAGTAACAGTCAGAAACTAAGAATTATATTTTATTTGTAGATGTATCCTTCTAGTAGGTTCTTACAGTAATTCCCTTAGAGTACAGTCACATCATATGAAACATATACATATGGGAAAACACAAGCTTGAAAGACAGCAATCCTTTTTGTGCATAAAGATAATCACTAGATTTATGAGCACTTTCTGATAGTTCTGTTGTTTTTTTTTATGGCTGTACTTTCCCTGTGGGTCTAATCACATCAAGTGATACATATACATAGGGTAAATAGCAGCTTTGAAACAGAGCAATCATTTATTTGCATGAAACTAATCAGTTAAGATATGAGTTGTTTCTGCTACTACTTGTGCTTTTTTGCTAACTTCACTTTCCCTGTATATACCCATATTGTTATGTGTTCTTGTGTCTTTGTATTTTGTCTATAGTAATGCAATTATGTAATACATGGGTTTTGTTAGCTACTTATTACATATTTCACAGTACACAAAAATCTATTAAGAAAACAATTATCATTTCATTATTCAACATATTAACATTACCAATATCATACCTTCATCTTGTACGCTGCACACAATGTTATGTTTCTGTATGAGTAGCTTAGTATACTAGATAGAACCCCATAATAGGATGCTATTTATATCAATGCATCATTCAATGCACTTATTAGGGTATATTTCTTGCAATGATTCTTGACACTTTTTTCGCAACATAATAAGAATCCCTTCTACACACATTTCATGAGAAGTACATACACATGTGATGTCATCAGTGATGTCATCAATGACATTTGTGATGTCATCTTTGATGTCTTGGGTGTTAGTCTTAGCAGTGCACGGTGGCGGCGCAAGTTATGGTTGCTTAGCTTACCATAACTGCCAAATTTCAAGGGTTTTTCGGTTTTACTTGGAACCATAACGTCCCTTTAACAAAGTTTTTTCACAAAATTTCATAGGTTTTTAGTAGCGCAACTTAACCATAACGTCCCTTTAACAATGTTTTTTCACTGAATTTCATCGTTTTTTAGTAGCACAACTTAACAATAATGAATTTGACTTTATATAGATGTCATATGGAACTGACTAGATCTCTTCTTATGAACTTGATGTCCGCGAACTTATTTAATGTTCGCGGACATGTTCGGAGAACAGTACCACCACCTAAAAACTCTGGGGAGGTATTTGTAATAGTTATATCATAACATAGGAACATTTAACAAATTCACAAAGCAGCACACATACAAAGTATATGTAGTAATACTTAAAAAATGTTACCCATATATGTAACACACTAACCATTCATGTAAATACAATATGTTTTAAAATGGAATATACCAAAAGAAGATAAAGTGGCTTCCACCATAATTACCTCACAGACGCTCCACAACCAACAGCAAGACCAGACGTATACACTACTGATTACATATCTCACCAGACATAGTAAGTGCACTTCTTTTTACTCATATATTTATAAACTTTCTATATTAGAAAAAAAAAACATATTACTTCTTTGTTTTCTCACAGAAATGTGTAGTACTCTGGACTGGCTAGAGGACCATTTCCCACGAGACGAAATGTTAGAAGATAGTCCACCTAATGGTACACACTTTACTGTATAAACCAATTGATAAATATTATTTTGTATACATTCAACATATACATTCTTTTTTTACAGACCCTACAAAAATTGCAACTTCCAAAGAAAAAGAAGTGGTGGATAACACTCTTGAACACATTACCCACAAAATGGACCAACTTATGGCAAATTTTATGGATTTAAAGAACTTTGTGGAAGATCACCTAAAACCACCAACGACATACCATTGTCCCACCTGTACTTGTCCCCCCTCACCACATCCCATTCATTTATCCCCAAACTCTCTCCATGGACCACAACATTTTGATGAGATTTCCATCCCTTCTTCACCTGATCCCACTAATATTGAAAACCCTAATTCTCCTGTTTTTGTTTCCGTTTCTGCCCCACCTTCCCAGTCATAAATTGTTTATATATGTTAAATAAAGTTACTTTTTTATATTGTGTTGTAATTACTTTCAGTTCCTTGCAATAAAACCAATTTAGGTGTCCAAGGACACCGCGGTTGTTCGGAAATGTTCGTAAAGAAACGAAAATGTAACTGTCCTGATGACACTACATCTGTCCGTAATGTTCTCATGCAAGTTCAAAATGTTCTAAGAACACTCGTAGTGTCCTGAAATGTTCGTAAAGAAACAAAAATTAAAGTGTTCTAAAGAACACTATATCTGTCAGTAATGTTCGCTATCAACTTAAAACTGTCCTAAGAACACAATTGGTGTCCTGAAATGTTCGTAAATAAACAAAATGATGTGTCCTGAACAACAGTACAACTGTTCGTAGTGTTCGCTACCCAATTGAAAGCGTTCTAAGAACACAATTGGTGTCCTGAAATGTTCGTACATAAACTAAATTACACGTGTCCTGAAGCACACTATATCTGTCCTTACTGTTCGCTACCAAGTTTAAACTGTTCTAAGAACACACGCGGTGTCCTGAAATATTTGTTTCACGTGTGACGCACTTTTAATTACTTCAGAACCCGAACAGTGTCCGTAGGACATCAATGTGCATGCGCTAACCAATCTCCGTGCACTTGGTGTCCTGCGGACAGGCGCTTCCTTCGCAGACTAGTTCGCAAACAGATCATATGACCGCGCCCACGCTCATCGTGTGTCCTGAAATGCAGACACTGTTCGTGTCCCCAAACAATTTAAAAGTACATTTTCAGTTAATCCATAACACTTTTCAATAAAATCTCACCATGCCACAAGTCCCACATAGCAATCTTGAGTTTCTATATACCTTTTGAAACTTTCTGATCCTTTTTTTGTGTTCGATCGGTCCGCGCAGAGTGCGCATGTCCACGGACCGCGCACAAGCACCCCTATAAAAGACCACGCCCAAGAGCTTATTCCCATTGTGTTTCTGGCTATTCTTCAGAACACAGTGATTTTTTTTGCTGCCACCTGCAGACTACACCATCATCGACATGGCATCCTTGGCTGCTGAACTGCCACTTGGTGCAGCACCTGCTTCAGCACCACCACCACCCCCTCCACCACCACCACCTCCCCAAGGGCCGGAAGAGGGGAACAGGACTGAGGATGCGGAGGAGGAAGAAGAGGATGATGAGAATGAGGTAGAGGAAATCCCTACTACCCACATTAGACGTGAGTCTTGGGTGTGGCGGTTATTTACCATTCATGGGAATGGTCCTAAGGCTTGTGCGAACCATGTTACCTGCAATGAGTGCAAAATGATACTCAGTCGCGGGAAGCACGGTAACTACAGCTTTGGGACCACTACTATGAAGCGACACCTGAGGTCATTTCACTCTGGGGCTATTCGCAGGGTTGTACCTTGCGAAGAACGTGGCAGGTTGATTTCCTCTACTTCATCCTCTGTTTCTGATCCTGTCACCACAAGGACAACGTGTGGGAGAGCGTCTTTCTCAACCTGCCTCACAGGCCATACAGAATGCTGATGACCCTTACCTTTCGAGGGTCACAGTTGTATGTATGTACTGTGACACAGTACTCTGCAGGGGGGAGCGACTTCGGAGTGCTTTTGAGACTATCGTCTCAGAGCACGAGAAGACCTGCTCACTACCCAAATAAAACCCACTCTACATCTTCCTCTCTCAGCTCGCCCTTTCTTATCCCTGTGGTTGGTGTCCCCCCCTTTACCCTCCTTTACCCTCCTCTCCTAGTGTGTCGTGTCTGAAAAACCAAAAAAAATACAAAATTACAAAAATCAAAAAAAAATAAGGCTCTTTTCAGAGCCGCCTTTCCCAGTTAAAAAATAGAAGTGAAAATAAATGAAGCAGGGCTCTTTGTATTTTTTAGAAGTTCGCGGACAGTTCGCGAACATTAAAAAAATTGGGTTACTACTCCATCACAAACATTGTAATTTTCTCTGGAAGAAGTGGTGGCTCTGAAAAGAGCCTTTGTGTGGTGCTTGTAAATCAAAAATTGTAAATGCTTAACATCTACTTCAAAATCGTTGTTGTAATTCCAAAAAAGGTCGCAATGCATTTTGTACATTTCTCAGAAAAATCTGATTGCCAGCATAAGTAAGATGGACTCCATCTCTGCGAAAAATGTATGTACTACAAAACATAATATTTTCATTGTGAAAAGAAGACATGCCAAAATCTCTTAGAAAGCCACAAACAGCCTTATTAACATTGTGCCTTGCTTTTTCCATTTGTGGACCAAATGAAGAAGAACGAATCCACATTTGTCTCTGCGCAATCTGTGAAAATATCACTTGAGAATTAGCAAACATGTCCATAACCTTCCTCAGTCCTTCTTTCATAGCAAATTGCAAAAAAATTCCAGTCACATGCCCTAAACTGTTCCCTCCACAATGAATTACAATTATGTCTGGATGTTGCTCTGTCTCCAAAGTAGCACAGAGAGGTAGCAAGTCCAACCACTTCATTCCACGTACTCCATGCCAGTGTACTTCCACATGTGGGAATCCAAGATCTACAGCTACTCCACAGCTTCCTGCATGCACCTTCAACCAATGTATCCACGAATCTCCTAAAATCCAAACAATCTGTTTTCTGAAACACACAGCCATAGCTATCTTTTGTTCTCTCAGCAAAAAGAGTATCTCAGAAAATCTCTCCTGGCACAACACACCCACCAAACTTTCCTGCCTGACCAATCCCTTTCAGTGCTTATTCTCATTTGCATGACTTCTGAACCCAAAAATCCCCGGATGTAACTCCCGATGTCCGGGAACTACCACCATGTCCGCGGACATATCGTAACATGAACAGCCCTTCTACCATTTCCACTACACTCTCTCTGCCATTCCTTCATTGGATGTACCTCAAAAATCACATGACCATGCACCAATCACATTCAAGACCTCTACATCTAACTGCATCATCATAGATCAGCACTGCAAATGTACTCTGAATCTCTCTGAGTACAAGTGTCATATCATTGGCAAGCAGCATCTACCACAAATACTGTACAAGTCTTCAAGATTTCTACTTGCAGCTCCATGCATATCCATATGCATGAACACAAACTTCAGGTATGCATATTTTCTGTATAGTAGATGACATAGCTCTCAACCATTTTTGTTTTACAGGTGGGTGAAATCACCCGATTTTGTTTTTGGCGGGTGAGACGCCCATTGGAATGAATGGGCGTGCAGGAGGCTTGGCGGGTGAGTCTGCCCTTTACAAGGCGTGTGACACCCGCCAAAAGCGTGTGAGTTGAGAGCTATGGATGAACACATTTTCAAACAGACTTTTACCTTGTAAAATCTGTAAAATGAATTTACTGTACTTTTTTCAATTTCCTAAAATCAACTATCACTTATAAACCTTTATACTATTCACTCAAATCATGTTAAACTAACATTTTGCAAATGAAATATATAGACTACATATATTCAAACAAAATTGCATGCAAACACAATCTATGTTTAAACCTTTATAAAAATACTTATACAATTTCATATTTTTTGTTTTTATTTATTTATTTACTTAATTACTTTATATTAGACATGACATTGAGGCGCTATTACCTAGAACAGTTTACTTACAGAAATAGTAGTATTCACTAATATATTATAAATTTCACAAGACATAGTAAAGATATTTTATTTTTGCTACAGTTAGTCATTCAATACAATTTGTTCATTAAGAACATATCACATGTACTGAACTGATGCAATGTATCTTATGTAAATAAATTAGTTTAATGGTTTTACAGAAGGCACTGAGGATTTCAATTAAAAAAAAACAATATCCAAATTAAAAACAGTGCTATATACAAACAAAGTTACTAATTTGAAGCTTTTACAGTTGCAGTGAAGACCAGTTTCCTGAAAAGAAGCAGCCGAATTCGAAGAAGAAAGAAAAACTAAGAAGTTACCTGTTAATTTAAAAAAAAAAAGTAAGTAAAATATCACCATAATATTTATATTATTAATCAAATATACTATAACATTAATACCAGCTATTTCGGTTTCTTAAAATAGAGATTTTGTACCATTTTGTCCAAAGATTTCCATGTCGTAAACAGCGATTTACAACCAGAATGGCCCACAAATTTCTATTTTTGGACACACAAATTACCCAACTGAACCACTACAATTTTCATATTATAGAACAAACAACTGTTTTAATTGTATACATTAGATTTACTATTTGTACTTTTCCACACCACTAGCTTACTTTTTTTTGTCATCTGAACCCCAGTTTAGTGACACATAAATTCAAGAATACCTATCCCTACTAGTTTTAGTTCCCAATACACAATCACACACCATTACATACATCTTTATCATCTTACTCAAACACTCATGCACACAGCACACATACATTCCAGAACACCCCAACCCATATCTTCTTTATTTTTTTCAACAGACCCTAAAGAATGCCTACCAAAAGACAACTCCGTAGAAAGCAACGCAAAATTAGAGCAAATGAAAATAAAGGAGTCCAACATAAGCATCCATCTCTAGCAGAATTTGTAAAAAAAGTTGAAACAAAACAGCTAATATAATCATTTAGTGAAACGCAAGAAGTTTCAAGTACAACAACTTCGCTTCCTCTATCAAAATGTAAAACAAACCAAAAAACAATTAACAGAAAATCAGCTATCAGTAGAGATGAAACTACTTCTTCAAATATTAATATAGTGCAAAGTAAGCATACCAAGAAAAGTATTTTAGCCAAAATATACCGTCACAAAGTCCTTCAAAATCTTATAAAAACAGGAGAGAAATCAGGTTCAAAGCTTAAAACCTACCGTAGGAAATTAATCTTAGAAGCATTGATGGACAGTGCAATTCTTCTCAAAAGAAATTTATTTATTTTACTTTTAAACAAAATGAAACCACTAACAAAACTAATAACTAAATTACAAAAAAGACTTCTCAATAAGCGAAATGTCAACAGAAAGAACATCTTAAGTATCTGCGGAGGAGAATGGAATCACACTACGAGCACAGAACCATATTTTAATGAAGAAGCGTACAAACAAAAGCAAACAAATACAATTGCCATAAATAGCAGTGGTGGAGGTTATGAAAAAGTGAATAATACCATAATGGAACAAGAAGTACTCCTTACAAAAATATGCCCTGAAAACTTAGAATTACCCCTCCATTCAACTGAACCAGAAAATCTAGTGTACAAATGGCCATGCACGTCAATGTGTAACATTCCCAAACAATGTTTCAAATCTTTACACCAATTCCTCAATAAATATGTAAAAAGCAAAGACAAAATCAAAATTAAATTACTGCAAAATATAGATACCTGTCCAGTGCGCAAGTACACAGGACTACAAGGACATTCATTGGCCTGCATTACTGGACCTACTTGTAAAACCACTTTCCATGATATCAAAAGGATATCAACACATCATTCAACTATAAGAAATCTAGTCTATAAACTGTACTATGCTAAAAGTTCTGCTTTAGCACTAGCAAAGTTAAATAACATCCTTCTACATGGTACAGCAAAAGACCTACTTGAAGAAATTCACTATATCCAGAAAAACATTTCCATAAATGGAAGTGAAAGCCATTTACAGAATGAAATAGCTTTAAACCAATTAAGCAACAATTCTACACATGGCAACCTTTTGCTAAACACATACAAAAAAGAAATACTAAAATTGAAAAGTACATCAGCTGAAGTACCAAACCATGTATGTGTATGTTGCCGTAGAATTTTTTATAAAAGTAACACAAAAACTGTGGACCTATCATACAAAATAGAAGACAATGAAGATTTTAAATGGTTTGAATTAGCTCTCTACCTTCTAGCAGAAAACAAATATGAAATAACTGAGCCCTTAATACTTTGCAGTTATTGCTCTACAAAACATGACAACAACCAAACTCCTTCACGTTCTATCACAAATAATTTGGAATTATACCCAGTACCAAAACCTCTACAACAACTTAATTTATATGAGAGCATCATAATTCAAACAGTACACCCATTTCAAGCAATAATACGCCTTCAACCAAAAACAGCAAAATTACCTCCATGTGAATTGGTAAAAAGCATTCGTGGAAAAGTAGTTTATTTACCATTAAATCTAAAAGAAAATGTGCATACTCTAGGAGTGCAACGTCCAATGCAGGAATCTTTAATTATATTAGTAAATGGAGTACCTACAAAAGACAAAAAAATATGGCAACAGTTGGTAGATTTATATAAAGTTAGATAAAGTTGGACAAGCCTTCCAATATCTTAAAGAGAATAATGAATATTACAAAGAAATTAATATTGAAGAAAACTTGAAAGATACAACTGAAATAATTAAAGAAACACAAGAAGCTGGTCAATTTGAGCTACTAGATCCTGCTACAATATCAAATACTTTAGACCATTATACAATTCATCCTTTGCACTGTAATGACACCGTACAAGATGTACTAGAAACTTACCAAATGCGTCAAACAAAAGGATCGCCAATCAGTATAGAAGCACGTGCTTTTCCTCTACTCTTTCCTACTGGCAAAGGAGGAAGGTATGATGATAGACCTATTCAAATATCAGCTTCAGAATACCGCTCATTACGGATGTATTCTGAAGATCCCAGATTTAGACAAAATGTGGAATACATATTCCACCTACTCTTTGAAAGTGAACTAGCAACTTTATGTTACGGAGTTGCACACATATTAAAATCAGGATCACACTTTCAAAATATGACAGCTACACAATTATTAGAGAAAGTGCAACAAAAGGATGAGGTTTTACAATCAAATATTACTAATCTATTAGCATATATGCGTGGTACTGAACAGTACTGTTTTCGACGTCATGGAGATGTACGTTGTATGATCAGAAACCTTGGCCCACCCACTTGGTTTGTTACATTAAGTTGTGCAGAATATGCATGGGAAGATTTACATGATTTCCTACGCATATCAAATAAAAACAAAACAAACATAGATATTCTAACACCTGGAGAACTTTGTTCTTTGGATCCTGTTAATGTTTCAAGATATTTTCACCATCGCTTCATTGCTATGCTACATTTTATCTGTAATAAAACTGTTCCTCCCCTTGGAGAAGTGCAACACTTCTTTTGGAGAAAAGTGTAACGCTCACCTGATTCCCACGGAGGCGCAGGTCGTGGCAGTAAGGTGTCTGTGACTCTAAAGGTGATGTGCAGGACTCGATGGGCTTCTGGGGTCGAACCTCTTCGCACTGTGTGACAAACTCGTAGGGTGAGGTTTCTGCAGGTGAAAGAATATAGGGGTTAATGGTCTGGGTTGTTTAATGTCTCTCTTCCTCTCTCTCCCAAGCTTCTCCGTAGAGCCCCCAGGTCAACGTGCTCACCTTAGATAGGTGAATGCTGGACTCTCCATCTGCGTCTGATGCAGGGCGCTGTTGCCAGTTCCTTCACTGGTGAAACATAGGCCTCTTAGACTCAGAGGACCTTTACCGTCGTTAATAGCACGAGCGGTGAGTTTCCAGACACCTTTTTAGTCTTTATAGTCTTTAGAGTCTTTAGGTGCAAGGCACGTTAACATTGAACAGGACTTCGTATGATGCTTTTCTCCCCTTTTGCTTGCAGGACTCTTGAGGAAGATGAAATAAAGCGCCTGGAAATGCGTGAGTAAATGCAAGCGCTCTAGCTGTTTTTTCCCTTGCAGCGTAGTTCGTGCTGAAGAGGCACCGGAGTATTTGCAGGCGTTCTATCGTGAAGAGCGCGATGGGCGTAAGTAAATACCTGTCTAATGTCTCTTCTTTTGTCTTTCAGAAGCTTGTTTGCAGCGCCGGAGTCCGCGGAAGGCCCGTAAGTAAATACAATGCTTTTATCTCCGCAGGTGGCGATGCAGCGTGAAGAATTCCAGAGTTCACGGAGTGCCGGTAAGTAATGACAATGCTTTTGTCTTCACAGGCGAAAGTACAGCGTGCCGAAATGACCGCAGCCGATGGATCAGGTGAGTAAGCACTGCGAGTTAAGACTGCCTTGCTAACCTGCTGTTTCTTGTCTCTGCAGATGCTGCTGTCGACTGGATACAGGAATGGTGAGTATGATTCTTGCAGATTGAGGAAGAAAGGCTGGAACAGACTCGGTGAGCGTTCTGCTGCAGATGCAGAATAACGCGAAGCACGTTTCATCAATCGGGTGTGTTTTAAATAGCCTTGGAGTCTTCTTCCACGGCCCCGCCTAGGTAAGAAAAGAGTTCCAGTTCCAGAAGCTTTCCCATGCTGAATCCAGGGAATGGAGCTTCCCCACCCAGGTAAGAAAGTAGTTCCTGTTTACAGAGGACTTCTAAGTGGCTGGTAAGTAAGCAGCATGGTCTGCTGCAGGTAAGTCCACCCAAACATCTGCACACATATTATGAGCCCGGCTTCCAGTGCCGGGACCGATGATTCTGATGAGCCTGGTGCCTAGGATTAGGGTTAGGGGCCTGCTTCCAAGGACGTTGGGCTGGTCCTGGCTCCTTGGAAGCAGTGATCATGACAAAAAGAATACCAAGCCAGAGGAGCACCACATATCCACATGCTTTTATGGATTAAAGATGCTCCTAAATTTGGTCAAGACAGTGATGCCACTGTTTTACAGTTTATTGAAAAATATGTCACTTGTGAAATTCCAATAGAAGCCACAAAGACACAAATGTGGAAAATATTGTCGTCGCAAATACAAAAACAAAGGCAAATACTACACCAAATGCCGATTTGGTTTCCCTAGAACAGTTACAAATTCAGGTCAAGTAAACAACCTCATGTCTTCAGTTAGACATACTGTTAAAGGAAAGTCACCTAAAAATACATATTACATAAAAAGAAAAGAAGAAGAAAAATATATCAATGATTATAATGCAATCATTGCCCACTTATGGAATGCAAACATAGATGTGCAGTACATTGCAGACAGTTCTACTGCATTTGCACGATATGTCACAGCATACTTAACTAAAGCAGAAAAAACAGAGCTCCAAGACCTCTGGAATGACCTGTCATCAGATAAAACAGTATCTCAGAAATTATACAGCTTGGGCATAAAAATGCTCACCCATAGAGAATGAAGATCTTATGAAGCAGCTGATCGTTTAACTGGTACTTCATTGTATGGTAAATCTGAAAATATAGTATGCCTAAGTCTTGGTCCAGCTAAATCTAGAAAAAGAGTTCTAAAATCATATGAAGATATAGAAACAATAGCCAAACATGATCCCAACAGCCAAGACATTTTAAAAAACAATTTATTGGACACATACTACCCAAACAGAAGTAATACTTTGGAAAACATGTGTCTATACCAAATAGCCCAAAACTACACATACAAAAATAATATGAAACCCGATGAAAAAAAAGGTAAATATAGAGTGACAGACTGTGAAGGCAGCTTAGTTAAACTCACTAAACCAAATTTAATTAATCATATCAAATTGTCATTGAAGACTCCTCAACATAAAGAAGTATATTACATGTCCCTGCTACAACTCTTCAAACCATGGAGAAAAGAAGAACAATTACTAGATAACTATGACTTATATGAGGATGCTTTCAAAGCAAATGAAAGCACTTTAACTGATGTAAACTTTACACAGTACAAAACAATGTTGCACAATGAACAGCAACATGAAAAAGAACTCCAAGCCCAACTAGATAAGGATACTCCTGACAGTAGTCAACCTTCTGTAACAGGAAGCCAAGAACCAATGGGGGAACCACTAATAACAAATGAGGCAGAATTAGCTATGATAGAAGTAGAAAACACCATGTGTCAGTATGAAGATAAGGAAGACTTAACTATACTACAATCAAAACTAAACAATGAGCAAAGTAGCATTTTTCAAGAAGTAACAAAACAAATTGCACATGGTGTAAAACATGAAAATAAAGAATGTTCCTGCCATAATTATAAACCTTTACTACTGTACGTCAGTGGTGAAGCTAGTTCTGGCAAACATTCCTAATCAAAATCATTAGTAAGTTCCTTCAACAATTGACAAACAACAAACTGTCAGCTGTTGTCACTGCCCGACAGGTTTAGCTGCCTACAACATAGGTGGTGTTACATTACACCGATTACTACTATTACCAGTAGAACACCAGAACAAATTAGACTATTACAAACTTTCTGCAGAAGCTGCAATGGAATTACGCAGAGTATTGAAACAAATGAAAATGCTACTAATAGATGAAGTGAGCATGGTCTCCAACCTGATGTTAGCTTTGATTCACCTCGTATTACAAGAAGTACTCAAAACAGACTATGAAGAGCTCTTTGCAGGAAAACACATTATTGTTTTTGGAGATCTGCTTCAATTAACACCAGTAAAAGGTTAACCTATTTTTAAAACATTAGGGCACAAACTCTGCCGTAAAACTGTTGGCAGCATTGGAAATGTCAACCTTTGGCAACATTTCCAATACAGAGAATTAACAGAAAACATGCGCCAATCTGCAGGCCTAACTTATGCCAACATTTTAAAAAGTTTGAGAGTTGGTATACTCTCTAAAGACGCAGAAGCAACATTGAAAACCCGGCACATTAATGCACTTTATGGCGATAATGCATGTGCTACAGATGTTATGGAACAATTAGCCCACAAAAATGTCAATTGTATGGCCTTAATGCCAACTCTTGCAAGCTGTTTCAAATTCAATGAAATCATGCTAAGTAAAGAAATGCAACCAATAATGGAAATTAGTGCCACAGACAAACTAGATGTACATGGTATGACACTACCCATGTGTGACCAAGCCACAACAAGACTAAATAATTTAGAAAAATCAATCTCAAACACAGCAGGCTTAGAAAAGATGTTAAAATTATCCTTAAATTGCAGAGTAATGCTTAAACGTAACCTTGACGTGGACCAAGGACTAGTTAATGGAGCACTGGGTACAGTTGTTGGCTTTCAAACATACCCACGTGACAACAAAATTACTCTTTGACAAACTTTCAGAAGTAAAACGGATAGGACGCTCAACAGCTAGATCCCTTCTCTTCAAAGATATGTATGTACGCAGAGAACAATTTTCTCTAACTCTTGCATACGCAGTCACAATTCATAAATCACAAGATCTTACCCTAGACAAAGCAATGATAGATATTGGTAACACAGTCTTTAAAGAAGGCATGAGCTACGTAGCACTATCACGCTTACGTACACTTGACGGTCTATTTCTAATCAACTTTGATGCAAGTAAAGTAAACGCTGATATTCCTTGCATTTTAGAATATAATAGACTTCGCTCACTATACACTCCCCATCTAAACACATATTCTGTTCCACAAAAACTAAAACGTTGTAAAAGAAAACTTAATCAAACAGAAATGCAACAGGACGTCGCTGCAAATCCTCCAAAGAGAGTAAATGCTTCATCAAGTACCACAAACAAAAAAGAATCAATTAGAGAAAGTAAACCAGGTACTTCTTTAAAGAAGGAAGACAAACTCCAAAAAAAGCAGTTAGATACAGAACTACCTGGACCATTTAAATTCTCAAATATAGTTGGTGTAAGTTGCTATGCAAATGTAGCAATGAATATTCTATTTCAATTACCACCAATTGTTGACAACATTTACTCACAAGGTACAGACCCTTTGACTTTGCAAATGTTAGTACTTCACAGAAATGCAGCAAACAATCTTGACAACACATATAGTGTTTTTGGAATAAGACGACAATTGAACTACTGTGCTGGAATGGTGAAATTCACTATAAACTCACAGGAAGATCCACAAGAATTTCTAATGTACTTACTACAAGTACTGGAAAACAAAAACATACCTATAAATGAAATCTTTCAGATTTCATACATGTGGAACCATACATGCACTCTGTGCAACAATGTGACACAAGAAGAAATCCCCAATGAACGCTTCATATATATATCAATACCAAATTGTGAATCCATTCCATTTCAGCGACTTGTACAAAATGCAAACAATGGTAGATTATGCTCTACCTGCAATTCAGATAATCGCTCCACGTTAGTAATACAAACACAGAGTAAATACGTAATACTAATGCTTCTACGTTACAATGCAGATGGTACCAAAAACAACTGCAAGCTGACTGGATTCACACATGGTCAAATATCACTTGGTAAGAAAACCTTCACAACAATAGGTATAATCTACCACGCAGGAGCCACAACCAATTCAGGGCACTACACTGCATACATAAAAAAGAAATGTGGATGGTTTGAATGTAATGATAGTACCTTTACTCTAAAGCAGAGATTACCAGCAAATCTTACAAACGCTTATTTGATGTTGTTAAAACCAAAATTTGATAAATAAACTGTATTTAAACCTTTAAGTAAATTTGTGTTACAAAAATATAAACTGTTAGAATACTCCAAAAGCTATCTAACTGCTCAAAGATTCTACAACAACTAATCAGATAAATAAATACCACTAAATTAGACCAAAAAATACACAGTTAGAATACGCCAATTGGTATCTAACTGTCCCAAAATTTAACAATATCCAAATAGGTAAATCAAAACCACTAAAATATATTAAAAAAATAGACAGTTAGAATACGCCAATTGGTATCTAACTGCTCCAAAATTTTATAATATCAAAACAAATGAAGAATCTGTTACTGCTCCAAAAAAGATACAACAAAGCAAAGTATAAAGCATTAGCCAGAAACAACAAGTGAACACTGAAAACAAACAAAAAATAAACTGTAGCATAACAGAAAAAGGTTTTTTTTTTAATTCAACATGGATTTTTTTTCTCCCACAGACCCAATGATTTTAGCAACAAATACAGAAACTAAGCAAATTGCACAGTACTCTGATTTGTACTCTACTAAATATAAGGGTCGAAAAAAAATAAAAGTATATTGCTTATACAATGTAATAAGTCATTACAAAATACTAATACTAACATGCTATTTTCTTTTATCACAGAAATGAAGAAGAAAAACATGGACTCCCATTACTAGACCAAACAGTAAGTATACAATAATAAGGACAACCATAGCAGCATATCACATCCATAGTCTCTAATACCTTTGTTCCTTATACATTTGTTTTTCACCCAAAGTTATAAGCAAATATGAATGTGATATGCTGCGGTGGTTGTTGCCAGGGCATAGAGTCTTGGGTGCATGCCAAGTGGCCATGCACCCAAGACTCTATGCCCTGGCAACAACCACCGCAGCATATCACATTCATAGAGTCAAACATTTCAACTATGATCTATGGGAAACTTTTAATGTCCGCGAACAATGTGAGTGTTCTTAGAACACTTTGAACTTGCCAGCGAAGAATACGGACACCGTTTTCAGGACACCCCCTATGAACATTTCAGAACAACGCAATAGTTCTTACAACACTTTCAACTTACCAACGAACAATAAGGACAGCGTCCTAAGGACACCCCCTACGAACATTCCAGGACACCGGGAGTGTTCTTAGAAGCGTCTTCAGAACAAGACCATCTTGTTTATTTGCGAACATTTCAGGACACCGCAAGTGTTCTTAGGACACATTCAACTTGACAAAGAAGAATACGGACAGCGTCCTCAGGACACCCCCTACGAACACTCCCCGGACACCGGGAGTGTTCTTAGAAGCGTCTTCAGAACACCACCATCTTGTTTATTTGCGAACATTTCAGGACACCGCGAGTGTTCTTAGGACACATTCAACTTGACAGAGAACAATACGGACAGCGTCCTGAGGACACTCCCTACGAACACTCCCCGGACACCACAAGTGTTCTTAGAAGCGTCTTCAGAACACCCCCATTTTGTTTATTTGCGAACATTTCAGGACAGCGCGAGTGTTCTTAGAACACATTCAACTTGACAGAGAACAATACGGACAGCGTCCTCAGAACAATCCCTACAAACATTTCAGGACACCGGGAGTGTTCTCAAAAACGTCTTCAGAACAACCCCATTTTGTTTATTTGCGAACATTTCAGGACACCGCGAGTGTTCTTAGAACACATTCAACTTGACAGAGAACAATACGGACAGCGTCCTCAGAACAACCCCTAAAACATTTCAGGACACCGGGAATGTTCTCAAAAACGTCTTCAGAACACCCCCATTTTGTTTATTTGCAAACATTTCAGGACACCGCAAGTGTTCTTAGGACACATTCAACTTGACAAAGAAGAATACGGACAGCGTCCTCAGGACACCCCCTACGAACACTCTCCGGACACCGGGAGTGTTCTTAGAAGCGTCTTCAGAACACCACCATCTTGTTTATTTTCGAACATTTCAGGACACCGCAAGTGTTCTTAGGACACATTCAACTTGACAAAGAAGAATACGGACATCGTCCTCAGGACACCCCTTACGAACACTCCCCGGACACCGGGAGTGTTCTTAGAAGCCTCTTCAGAACACCACCATCTTGTTTATTTGCGAACATTTCAGGACACCGCGAGTGTTCTTAGGACACATTCAACTTGACAGAGAACAATACGGACAGCGTCCTCAGGACACCCCCTATGAACACTCCCTGGACACCGCGAGTGTTCTTAGAAGCGTCTTCAGAACACCCCCATTTTGTTTATTTGCGAACATTTCAGGACACCACGCGTGTTCTTAGAACACATTCAACTTGACAGAGAACAATACGGACAGCGTCCTCAGGACACCATCTACGAACACTCCCCGGACACCGGGAGTGTTCTTAGAACAATTTCACTTTGCTTGCGAACAAAACGGACACATATTGACTCCTTAGAACACCCCCTAGTCAGCTTATTTAGAACATTTCAGAACACCCGTGATGCCCGCAAACAAATCGAACACAAAAAGAACATCTAACACATAAAAAACACAACTTTCATCCTATCTCATACACTCCCACTCTCCCCAAACACTCCTACACACCAACACACTCTACAAAATAAACATTTTGAACAAAGTTTCACCACGCTGTCCGGGGACGTCCGCGAATCCAATATTGCGGGCGCTACCGAAAAATCTGACGCGCTTCACGCTCCACGCCGTCCAATCAGCGAACACGTCGCATGTCCGCGGACATGACGCAAGCACATGGGCCAATCGGGGTGCTGTCCGCGGAGCGAACAGGGAATCCGTCCGCGAAGCGAACGCAGATATCACTAATTTTTTTGCCTTACATTTTGGTCATTTTTAAAAAAAACTACTGGACAGATTTACACCAAATTTACAAAAGCACACTTTTGGGACCAGGCCGCCGCTCCTGCCGCAAATTTGGTGTAAATCCGTCCAGCGGTTCGGGCTGTAGCCGTGCGCAAAGTTTTTTCCCATTCAGTCTATGGGAAAAAAAAAGTTTTGGGACCTCCCTATAACTTTTCCCCCCCTGGACGAATCCTCACCAAACTTTGCAAAAAAATTCAGAGTGACCCAACTACTTTTTTTGCAAAGTTTGGTGAGGATCCGTCCAGGGAGAGCGAAGTTATAAGCCGCCCAAAAAGTGCTCTTCCTATGGAAACAGCAACTTAACCATAACTACATGGCCACTACCGTGGCCATGTAATATATATATATATATATATATATGTTAAGTGGTGCTCATAAAGTAATGCTTATTAATTTGGTTATAAAGAGAAGTGTCTACCATTACTTTCACTATCTTCAGACATTTCACCATGTGGGAAATTCTCCTCAAGCCATTCTAAAGTATTTGACATTTCTGTGAGGTAAAAAAAAAATATACATTACTTTTATTGTATCTAATATAGACATTTTAGAAATATATAACAAAAAAAAGTGTACTTAGTAGATTGTGGTAAGTTGTCTTCTCACTGTTCTGTAGATGTGCTGCTGCTCCTAGTTGTGCAGTTTCTGTGAGGTAATTATGTTAAAAGCATACCTTTCTTGTTTTGGTATATTCCATTTTACTATATATGGTATTTAAATGGATGTTTGATGTGTTAGATATATAAATTCTACTTCTTATTTATTCCTATATATAATGTATTTGTGTGTTGGTTTTTCAACTTGTATAGTGTTCATGTGGCATGATATAACAATTTAAGATACCCCTGAGTTTTTGGGTAGTATTTGTGTTGTCCGCGTCTGTCCGCGAACATGCACACAGTCCGCGAACATCAAAATCACTAGGTGGGAGTTCAGTATGTTCTATGTTACATGTATATAGAGTTAGGGAGATTATGGTTAACTTGTCCTACTAAAGTTAAAGGGACGTTATGGTTAAGTTGCGCTACTAAAAACCTATCAAATTCAGTAAAAAAAACTTTGTTAAAGGGACGTTAAGGTTAAGTTGCGCTACTAAAAACCTATCAAATTCAGCAAAAAAACGTTGTTAAATGGATGTTATGGTTCAAGGTAAATGACATTTGTGATGTCATCTTTGATGTCCTGGGTGTTAATTTTAGCAGTACACGGTTGCGCGAGTTATCGTTGCTTAGCTTACCATAACCGGCGAATTTCAGGGGTCAAGGTTACGTTTAAGCATTACTCTACAGTTAAAAGATAATTTTAATATTTTCTCCAAACCAGCTGTGTTGGAGATAGAGTTTTAGGGTAGGGTATTTAGTCTTGTTGTGGCTTGTTGACACATGGGTAGTATCATACCATGTATGTTCATTTTATCTGTGGAGCAAACTTCAATTATTGGTTGCATTTCTTTTTTAACATTGTTTCATTGAATTTTGAACAGCTTGCAAGAGTTGGCATCAAGGACATACAATTGACATTCTTGTGTGCTAATTGTTCCATGACATCAGTAGCACATGATTTATGACCATAGAGAGCATGGATGTGCCTGGTTTTTAATACTGAGTGTGCTTCTTGAGATAGTACACCAACTCTAATACTTTTTTAAAATGTTGGCGTATGTGAGGTCTGCAGACTGGCGCATGTTTTCTGTTAATTCTCTGTATTGGAAATGTTGCCAAAGGTTGACATTTCCTATGCTGCCAAGTATTTTACGGCACAGTGTGCCCTAAGGTTTTAAAAACAGGTTCAGCTTTCACCGATGTCAATTGAAGAAGATCTCTGAAAATGTGTTTTCCTCTTAAGAGCTCTTCGTAGTCTGTTTTGAGTACCTCTTGTAATCTGAGGTGAATCAAAGCCAACATTAGGTTGGAGAACATTTTCACCTCATCTATTAGCAGCATTTTCATTTGTTTGAAAACTCCATATAGTTCCATTGCAGCTTCTGTGGAAAGTTTGTAATAGTCTAATTTGTTTTGCTGTTATACTGAAAGGAGTAGCAATCGGTGTAAAGTGACACCGCCTATGTTGTAGGCAGCTAAACCTGTGGGGGCAGTTACAACAGCTGACAGTTTGTTGTTAGTCAATTGTTGAAGGAATTTGCTGATGATTTTGATTAAGAATGTTTTGCCTGAACCAGCTTAACCACTCACGTATAGCAGTATAGGTTTGTATTCTTGGCAGGTACAGTTTTTATTTTGATGTTCCACACCCTGTACAATTTGTTTTGTTATTTCCTGGAAATTGCTATGCTGCTCATTGTTCAGTTGTGATTTCAGTACAGCAAAGCCTTCTGTAGCTTATTCATACTGACACATGGTGTTTTCTACTTCTATCATGGCTAATTCTGCCTCATTTGCTATTAGTGGCTGTCCAAGTGGTTCTTGGCTTCCTGTTACAGAAGTTTGACTACTGTTGGGAGTGTCCACTTGTAGTTGGGCCTGTTGTTCTTCTTCGTGTTGCTGTTCATTGTGCAACATTGTTTATTACTGTGCAAAGTTTAGGTCTGTTATAGTGCTTTTATTTGCTTTGAAAGCATTTTCAAGGAGTTATATGAATCCACTAACTCTTCTTCTTTTCTCCATGGTTTAAAAAGTTGTAGCAGGGACATGTAATACAGCACTTTATGTTGGGGAGTTTTTAATGACAATTTCATATGATCAATTAAGCTGCATTTGGTAAGTTTCACTAAATTGCCTTCACAATTTACAACTCTGTATCTACCTTTCTTTTCATCTGGTTTAGCATTATTTTGGAATTTGAAGTTTTGAGCTATGTGGTAGAGACACATGGTTTCCACAGTGGTACTCCTGTTTGGGTCGTATGTGTCTAGTAAATTGTTTTTTAAAATGTCTTGGATGTTGGGATCATTTTTGGCTATTGTTTCTATGTCCTCATATGATTTGAGAACTCTTTTTCTAGATTTAGCAGGATCAAGTCCCAGCCATACTATATTGTCAGATTTTCCATGCAAGGCAGTACCAGTTAAACGGTCTGCAGCTTCATAGCAGCTACATTTGCTATGGGAGAGCAAGTGTATGCCTAAGCTGTACAATGTCTGTGATAGTGTTTTTTCAGATGATATGTCATCCCAGAGGTCCTGTTTTGGTTAAGTAAGCTGTGACATATCGTGCAACTGCAGTGGAATTGTCTGCAATGTACTGCACATCTATGTTTGCACTCCTTAGGAGGGCAATGATTGCATTGTAATCATTGATGTATTTTGATTCTTCTGTTCTTTTTATGTAATATCTGTTCTTAGGTGATTTACCTTTGACGCTATGCTTGACTGAAGACATGAAGTTGTTTACTTGACCTGTTGCTGAAACTAGTCTAGGGAAACTAAAGCGGCATTTGGTGTAGTATTTCCCTTTTTTTTTTTTATATTTGCAACGACAATATTTCCCACATTTGTGTCTTTGAAATTCTAAAATTTGTGCATGAAGGTCACTGTGTGTTACTTGTGAAAGGATTTCACAAGTGACATTTTTTGGATGAACTGCAAAACAGTGGCATCACTGTCCTGACCAAATTTAGGAGCATCTTTAATCCATAATAGCATGTGGATGTGTGGTGCTCCTCTGGCTTGGTATTCTTTTCTCCAAAAGAAGTGTTAAACTTCTCCGAGGGGAGGAACAATCTTATTACAAATAAAGTGTAGCATAGCAATGAAGCGACGATCAAAATATCCTGATACATTTACAGGATCTAGACAGAAGAGTTCTCCTGGTGTTTTTATATATATGTTTGTTTTGTTTTTGTTTGCTATGCATAGGAAATTGTGTAAATCTTCCCATGCATATTCTGCACAACTTAATGTAACAAACCAAGTACAGCGTACATCTCCGTGACGTTGGAACCAGTATTCTTTTGTACCACACATGTTTGCTAAAATATTTGTAATACTTGACTGTAAAACGTCATCGTTTTCTTGCACTTTTTATACTAATTGCATAGCTGACATATTTTGAAAATGGGTACCTGATTTTAATGTGTGTGCAACTCCGTAGAATAGAGTTGCTAGCTCACTTTCAAAGAGAAGGTGGAATATATATTCCACGTTTTGTCTGAAATCTGGGGTCGTCAGAATACATTCGTAGATGCTGTTATTTATGTGGGTCTATCATCGTACCTTCCTCCTTTTCCAGTAGGAAAGAGTAGAAGAAAGGCCTGTGCTTCTATACTTTTTTCCCATATGCTGATTGGAGATCCTTTGGCTTGTCGCATTTGGTACGTTTCCTTTGCATCATCTATAGTGTCTTTAGAGTGTAAAGGATGAATTGTATAATGGTCTAAAATATTGGATTCTGTATCAGGATTTAGAAGTTCAAATTTACCAGTTTCTGGTGACTCTTGAATTAGTTCAATGGTTTCTATCAGGTTTTCGTCAATATTAATTTCTTTGTAGTATTCATTGTTGTTTTTTAGATATTGCAGGGCTTGTCTAAATTTATGTAAGTCTACGAGTTGTTGCCACATTCGTTTGTCTTTTGTAGGTACACCATTTACTAAGACAATTAAAGATTGAACTATTGGCCGTTGCACTACTTGAGTGTGTACATTTTCTTTGAGATCTAATGGTAAATATACCACTTTTCCACAAATGCCTTTCACTAATTCAGCATGAGGTAATTTTGCTGTATTTGGTTGGAGGCTTATTATTGCTTGAAAGGGGTGCAATGTTTGAATAATGATGCTCTCATATAAATTTAGTTGTTGCAGGGGTTTTGGTAGTGGGAATAATTCCAAGTTATTTGTGATAGCACGTGAAGGTGTTTGGTTGTTGTCAAGTTTTGTTGTGCAGTAATTGCAAAGTATTAAGGGGTCAGTAATGTCATATTTGTTTTCTGCTATAAGGTAGAGAGCTAATTGGAACCATTTGGAATCTTCATTGTCTTCTATTTTGCGCGTTATGTTTACAGTTGTTTGTGGTACTTTTATAAGAAGTCCTGCGTCAACACACACACACATGGATTGGTACTTCAGCGGAGGTACTTTTAAACTTTAGTATTTCTTTTTTGTGTGTGTTTAATAGAAGGTTGCTATTTGTACAGTAGTTTCTAGTTTGTAATACATCCATTGCATTTTGTAAGTGGCTTTCAATTCCAAAATATTTTCTCTGGATATGCAATATTTCTTCGAGTAGTTGTTTGGCTGTACCATGTAGAAGATTGTTATTTAAATTGGCTAATGCTAAAGCAGGACTTTCAGCATAGTAGAGTTTTTGGACCAGCTTTTTTATAGTTGAATGATGTGTTGATATCATTTTGATATGATGGAAGGTGCTTTTCCAAATAGATCCTGAAATGCAGGATAATGAATGTCCTTGTAGTCCTGTGTATTTGCACACTGGACAGGCATCCTTATTTTGTAGTAGTTTCATTTTGAATTTATCTTTGCTTTTTACATACTGATTGAGGAACTGGCGTACAGATTTGAAAGATTTTTTGGCAATGTTACACATTGATGTGCATGGCCATTTGTAGACTGGATGTTTTGGTTCAGTAGAATGGGGAGGTGAGTTTTCTGAGGATATTTTTGTGAGCAGAGTTTCTTGTTCCAGCATGGTGTTATTAAGTTTTTCATACCCTCCTCCACTGCTTTGTATGCAATTGGGTTTGTTTGCTTTTGTTTATATCTTCTTCATTTAAATATGGTTCTGTGGTCATGGTATGACTCCATTCACCTGCACAGATGTTTAAGAAGCTATTTTTGTTTTTATTCCATTTATTGAGAATTTGTTTTGTAGTTTAGTAGTTAGTTTTGTTAGTGGTTTCATTCTGTTTAAAACTAAAATAAATAACTTCCTTTTCAGAAGGATTGCACTGTCTATGAGAGCTTCTAGCATTAATTTTCTACGGTAGGTTTTAAGGGTTGTGCATGATTTCTCTCCTGTTTTTATAATGTTCTGAAGGACTCTGTGGCTGAAAATTTTTAGTAAAAAAAAAATTTGGTATTCTTACTTGTCACTACATTAAGATTTATAGGTGCAGCGTAAGCAGTAGTGGTAGCTAAGGTCTTGTTAATTACTTTCTGTTTCATTTTGCATTTTGATAAGGATGGAAAGTTTCTGTACTGGAAGCTTGTTTTGTTTCGCTTAATGAGTGTATTAGCTGTTTTGTTTGAACTTTTTGTACAAAATCTTCTAGGGATGCATCCTTATTTTCGACACTTTTATTTTGATTTGCTCTAATTCTTTGTTCTTTCTTTGTTCTTTTCTACAGAATTGCTTTTTGGTAGGCATTCTTTGGGGTCTATTGGAGAAAAAAGTGTGGGTTGGGTTGTTTTGCAGTGTATGCGTGCTTTGTGCATGAGTGTCTGAGTATGATGGTAAGGATGATTGTGGAGGTGTGTGATTGTGCAATGGGCAGCTACATCAAGTTGGTAAGGCTATTCTTGTATTTGTGTGTATGATGGTAAGGATGATTGTGGAGGTGTGTGATTGTGCAATGGGCAGCTACATCAAGTTGGTAAGGCTATTCTTGTATTTGTGTGTTGATATACTGGGCTTCAGATGACAATATAAAGTATGGAACTGGTAAGGGGAAGCACTAATACTACATCTAATGGTAACGGGTTAATACACTTGTTTGTTCTACAATACTAAAATGCTAGTGTGTTTGAGTAACAGTTATAACATTACGTTAGTATTGTACTTACATTTTGTATATAAAGAGTAGGTTTCTTCTAAGTCCGTGTTTGTACTTCAGATGCTGCTTCTTTTTAGGAGAGTGGTCTTCACTGCAATTGTAAAAGAAATAAGTTAGTGAATATGTGTGTTTATAGCACTTTTGTTAATGTAGAGATTATTATTTTTTGTTTTCATAATTATACTGTTATTTCTCCCATCTTATAATATGAAATAATATTTTTTAGATAGGTGTGTGGGTAAACACAAATTTGGAGAGCAGAAAGGTTTACAATTGATACTTCATCATAGCAGATGGGAGAAATGACAGTAAGATCATTTTACAGTTTTTACAGGGTAAGTGGCATTTACTCTGTTTATATTTTTATTTTACTTTTTTAAAGTGCTCACACAGTGCCCGGGCATTGAGGCGATGTGTCAGGAATTGTTTGTTTTTTAGTTGCATGATTATTTTATCTTACTTGCGTATTTATAATGCGCTTAAACACCCAGAGGTTTCTATGCGAGGACCCGGAGATCGAACCTGTTTTGCTTTGCGTCGCCTTGCTTCCAAGGCGCGCACGTTGCCGCTGAGCTATGCTCCCGGTATGTATTGTATTCCTAGAAGAGCTGTACATGTACTGTGTAGAAAATATTCTTACCTGTATTCTGTGTTCATGCATGTGGATGTGCATGAATCTGCAAGTAGATGTCTTGGGGAGTTTTATAGTAGTTGTTGCTGTAGGTCCTTTGCTGTCACAGCCGAATTGTACTGAGAGTGATCAATTGTACATCTAAAGTACTGATCTGTGATGATAGAGTTAAATGTAGAGTTCTTGGATGAGATTGGTGGATGAGTGTGCGAGTGCTTAACAGTAGCCAATGAGGGAATGGTGCAGACAGTGAAGTGGAAAGGGTAGAAGGGCTTCCCCAGTGTTACGCATTCTGCGGTCGCTGCGGTTGTCCGCAGACTGGGCACGCCACATCCAGGGTTTCTCAGCAAATCCAGCATGGAAAAGGGACTGTAGGGATCAGCCGATCAGATGTTGAGGTTGTGGTTTGTGTTGAATGAGGCTGTGTGTAGTGAAGATGTCAGAGGTGGAGAAAGTCAGGGTGTTGGTGCTCGGAGATATGTTTGTTGATAGTTTGCAGCAGTATGCTAAATGTAGGAATGTGGCAAAGGATTTTGATGTAAAAGGAGTGGAGGTGATGTGGAGTACTGTACCTGGTTTTATTTTGCAGGCTATTTTGGAAGTTTTTGAGGATATGGCTAGGTGCAATAGTCCAGATGTAGTTGTCCTGCACTGTGCTGCTATGCATTTGGGCTATGTCAGTTCCCCTACTTTGTTGCAAGATCTGCAAAACTTGGTTTAGGCAATCATGAAAGTCCTTCCAAATGCCAAGGTTATTTTTTCTGCTTTGTTACCTAGGGCAGTTTGGGACAATAGTTTTGTTTTTTGTCCTCAGCAAAATATTGCTAGGTGTGCAATCAACTGAGGCATGTTTGCTTTCATGCTGAGAGCTGGTATGTTCTTTTGTAATAATGAGATAATGTTGGTTATTTTAAAGAAGATGTCATTTCTTTATCTTTTATGGAAATGCCATGCTGTTTTGGAACATAAGGGTTGCTTTGGAGAAGCTAATGTGAAGATTTTTGGAGGAAAATAAGAAAAAAATAAAATAAAATACAAAATAAAAGGTATTTTTGAAGCATCTGCAACAAAAAAAAAAAGATTCTTATCAGAGCCATCCTCAAAGGGGTAATGGGGCACACTATTTAAATGTTCATTCCACATGTTCAGATTTTTGATCTGTCCGCGGACACAGCGGTTGTCTGCAGATAGCGCGTATTGCACACGGGGATGTTGGGGTTGAGAGGCATGCAAAAGAGAATAAGCAGAGCAAGGGATTGGTTAAGAAGGTTTAACCAAGGAGAGGGTGTGTTCTCTAAGGAAAGAGTGTGTCAGTAGGTATTTTTCCTGAGAGAAGAGCAGATAGTTATGGCTGTGTGTTTCAGAAAGCAGATTGTCTGGATTTTGGGAAATTCTTATGCCGGCAATCAGATTGTTCTGCGAAATATATAAAATGAATTGCAATCTTTTCATCCCTCTCCTCTGTATCCTCACGGCTGTTCTCCTCTGCAGGCCTTTGGCAAGTGGTGGTGGTAGAGGAGGTGGGGGTGCTGATGCCAAGGCAGTAGCAGCAGAAGCAATTTGTGATGCCATCTGGAAGGTTTATAACCAGGAACCAGTGACTAGGAACCAAGTACAGCAACCTGCACAATTGTCCTGTTGTAAATCTTGGAAATCCAAAAGCAGAATGAGGATCGGCTCCTGGGTGTGGCCTTTAATAGGGGTGATGGGGTGCGCTTCGCGGACACCCACTCCATCCCTGAACACTTTGAACACCAAGAAAGGGCTCAAAAAGTTCCAAAAAGAATGTAGATCGGCAGGGCAATTGTCCGATGAGCAGGAAGGAGATACGAGTTTACACAAACCCTCAACCTTTACCCCCTTAGATAATCAAGTACCAAATTAACTCTTAACATTTGAAAAGTGCATCCTACAAGATTTAGCCAAACTGAAAAATATTAGGAAGAAAGTGGGTCTTTATCACAACTTAACTCTAAAAGAGAAACAAGCCCTTACATCACTTCAAAACAAAAAGGGCATAGTAATTCAACCAACGGATAAAGGAGGTGGAATAGTTATCATGTCTATTCCCCAATACAAAGAAATGGTATTGGTTCTCTTAAACGACAGGGAATGTTACTCTATTTTACGTAAAGACCCCATAAAAGATTTGTGTCAGGAAATCTCAGAAGTAGTAAGCTACACACTAGAATGGGACAGGATATCTCCAAAAGAATCTGAATTCCTGACTGTCCCGGGAGGAAGAACTCCATGCTTCTACACTTTACCAAAGATCCATAAGGACCCACTTAGCCTGCCCGGCAGACCAATAGTTTCGGGATGCGGGTCAATCCTGGAGCCACTATGTAAATTTGTAGATACTTTCCTACAACCACTCACCATGAAAACCAACACATATCTGAGGGATGCTACCCACACAATCACTATCTTTGAGGACTTCCATTTGATCCATTGAACAGATTTTAGTCACCATGGATATCAAGTCTCTTTATTCGAATATCTCACAGGAGGCGGTGATTGACTGCATCCGTGAGTGGCTTACCAGGACCCAATACAGGATCGGGTTCCGAGCAATTTTATTCTGGAATTTATGACAATAGCTTTGGAAAACATTTCTTCACATTTGACAAACAAATGTACCTTCAGACAAAAGGGACAGCGATCGGGGCAGCATTTTCCCCCAGTTTAGCTATCTTATATATGGCAAAATATGAGCAGGATTATGTAATTTGCCCACGTAACCATTGGCGAGACCAAGTGGGCATTGGTAGGGCATTGGTATGGTTACATAGATGACGTGATCTTTGTTTGGACAGGTCACTTGAATCAACTATTACTATTCTGGGAATGGCTGAACACGTGCAATCACGATATAAAGTTTACCATAGAACATAGCACGATACAGATCTCCTTCCTGGATTTGACCATTAGGCACCTAAATGGTCGACTTGCATGTGACCTTCACGGTAAATCGATGGATAGGAATATGTTACTACACCACACTAGTAACCATCCAACACACACGAAACAAAATCTGCCCTACGGACAATTCCTGCACATTCGCAGGAATTGTATCTTAACGGAAGATTTCACAAGACACGCATCACTCCTCTCCAACAGGCTACATACCAGTGGTTACCCCAAAACATTATTAGATCAATCTGCCAAAAGAGCCCCCAATGCGAATAGAGAATTGCTCCTACAACTATTAATCACAACAACCAACACGAATGAAGACTGTCTAACCTTTGTAGTTACACATGGCAGAGACACAGCACAGATTAAGAAGATCATTAATAAGTACTGGCAAATAGCCAGACTTAATTTACCAGAAGATCCCCACCTATGTTTGCATATAAAAGAGCGAAGAACATCAAAGAATACTTAAATTCATTCTCTCTTCCAAATACACTCATCATATATGGGACAAAGAACACTGCACCTGATACAAGGGCATCACCCACGTGGGAATTGTGTGACATACCAATTCACCAGAAAAATGAAAAGTTTCAAAATTGAACATAGAGAATGGACCCTCAAAGATTTCACAAACTGTAAAACTTTCAATGTTATTTACTGCATTGAATGCCCCTGCGGCTTAAAATATGTAGGACAGACCACAAGAGCCATCAATCTAAGAATATCGGAACATAGGTCCAAGATTAGGTGTAAGACCTTGATAGCACCTCTAGTTACACATTTCCTAGAAGCCATACACTCTCCAAATGACTTTACCTGGTGGGTACTGGAAAAAGTAAAAGATGGGCCGTACCTTCAACATAGCCTTCTCCACAAGGAGTCCAAATGGATCCACCGTCTGGACACTTATCACCAGGATCTAAATGAAATTTTCCATCCTGTAACACATTGATCATCTATATTGGGGCTTTGAACTGCACCACCCAGTGATTCTAAACGCATAAGTTAGACGCTACTCATTTGCTCAATTAAGTTTCAGTTAACTTTCATGTAAAGTAGTACTTGCTGCCACTCACTCATGATGTGTTCAAACGATAGATATAGATAGTTACCATGACAACAAACATTAACAGAGTTCCGCATTAACTAGAGTTTTCCAGCTCCGGGCAACGTGCACTTATGGAGGGGAGGATCCCCGCGTGTCATTCCCATCACAATCCAACTTATAAGTGGGGATGTGACCGTAGCGGCCATCACGCTACACGTGATGCAAAAGCGACACACCATATTAAACAGGAGGAGCCGCCGCGCATCAAACTAATAAAAACCGAAGGTTGCCATGACAACGAACAACAACAGAGCCACGTAGCCCCCAGAGACTTCTGCTTCCGTGTCACGTGCACCAATGGAGGCCGGAATCCGTAACATCATTTCCATGACAATCATTTTACTTTGGAGTACTCAGCCGTGCGCACACTAATCTTCGAAGTGCCACAGCGCAGTACCAAGAAGCTACGGCTCTGCAGCTCCTCTCTCTCTAATCTCCAGGTAAATCTGCTGGCTTCCCAGTGTGGTGACTGCCGCTATGCCTCTGCAGTTGTATTTATGATGCAGATATTATTGCAAATGTAATGTTAGCGAATGCTTGTCGGAATATATAATCTTTCACAAATTCAGAGTGATACCGCAATCATCCTCGGATCTTTGCGACTCATTTATACTCTAACATGCTCTGTACAAGTTATGTCCTTGCACATGGATTCATGCTGCAGCTATCACTGTAAACTCTATGGGAGTGAACTCTCGTCGCTATATAAACTTTTACAACTTTGGAGTGACATCGCAATTATCCTCGGATCATTGCGACCCATTTATACCCTAACATGCTCTGTACACTGCTCCCTTTTTCGAGTATGGCCAGACCTAAAACATCCTCTCTGTTCACATTTTTCAGGAACAGAGCTCAACACTCTCAACACGTCTCTGACCCATAATCCTTCTACAAGCACCTTTGAACTTGTAGTCTCAGGTAATTACTTATGTCAGATACCACCACTGGCACCATCTAGAAATTAGCAATTTCCAGGCTTGCCACATTTCCACATACATATGCAGTCATGCAATTAATTATCTCTTGCAGATGTGGTTGAGCGTTCCATCTAAACTAAACTAGGAAGAGATATTGTCTTAGTACACCAGCCGAATCCTGCATCACTTTACTACTTTTAGCTACAGGCCACCATACCCTCAGGTAAATATTGCAACTCAGAACTGGCTCTGCAATACACTTCATATGTACTTTATCCACTTTCTAACATGCCACATACTACTTTCACCTGTAGGTAGTCCGCAAGGGGACACATCCAGAGGAAACAACTCCCACAGGTGTGCACAAATACCTATGGTACGAAACACACAGATATCACACAGCGATTAGCTCCAAGGACTTCTATGTGCTCCATTCCAGACACTACTCAACAGTTGGGATACCAGTACCGGCAGGCAAAATAAAGGCCGGCTACTTCAAGGTACAATTCATTTTCTCACCACTGCCTAATGAATGTAGGCACTGATTGAGAGGTTCATTCATTGATTGCTCTTTACATATTTTTTACACAGAGTCTCCAAACTGACACCCCGATGAAGGCAGGCCAATTGAGTATAATGACCGCCGAAACGTGAAGAGTTTGGTTTACCATAAAGCACCACGTAGGCAAAGATATCTTTTACCCAAAGACCCACACACAGGCCTAATTCAGCCTTAGGATAAAACAGGATTATTTCTGAAATCCTAATACAAATAGCAAATACTTCATATATTGTGATAATTTTGCTACTCTTTTGATCCAAAATCAGGATTTTTTGGTATTCACAAAGCAAGTAACAGATACTCAGTGATATTTGTTACATTGAACGACACTTGAATCAAGGTGTGCAATTAGGAACTAAAGTGTGTTACCTAATTGGTTTCTGTGTTGCACGGTGTTCATTACTATATTTGTTGTATGATGATTTAATTTGTTCCTTATACTTTTGAGATTGCTCACCGATATCATTTTGTGATTTTGTATTGTTATGTCAAACAGCTTTCTTTGTTTTCAGCACATGTGAATTAAAATACCATCTGAATTTTTACTGTATTAGTGTTTATTAGTTATCACAGTTTTTGATACATTACAACTGCATTTACTTCTCACTGAGCATATACACTTTTTTCTTCATTCTTCCTCCATCAGCTTCAACTGTCCATAGATATTTCTAAATAAGCAGTATGGCCTATTGAAGATTTAACTAGATACCCGCAAAGAAAAGTGGTGTAACTTTGTAATTAGCTTCAATTAACTTTTTGTTTCTACGGTCGGGATACATCAATATTAGTATACAGGGGCATTGTCTGGGACATGGACAATGGTGACCTTTTACTGTAAAATACTTTGGAGTGCTCAAAAAAGCACTTTTTAAATCTTCGGGGGCCTGGACAGTGTCCGCAAAGCAGACACATTCACGAATGGGAAGGCTGTCCACAGGACACCAAATGCGCAGGGACAGTTGGGCGCATTGGGCCCGGGTGTTCTACAGACAGTATTTGGGTCCCCAAACTAATTAAAAGTGCGACACACGTGCGGCAGACAGTTACAGACAGGCGCGATGTTCGTAGGACCCAAGGGTTTGGTGCACATGTGTGCAGGTGTTCTACGAACAGTGTTGAAGTCCCCAAATAAAATAAATGTGCATCAAAACTTTGCAGACAGGCGGACAGGATATGTGTTCTATGGATATATTTTTCTGGTTGCGGACATTACGAATTTGGGTGATTACAAACAGGTGGACATCTTGTGTGTACTAAGGATACCTCCATTTTAATTACGAACAGTACGAACAGGTATATTGTCCTTAGGACACCCCCATTTGGGTTAATTGCGGACAAGCGGACATCTTGTGTGTTCTAAGGACACCACCATTTTAATTACACACAGTACGAGCAGGTATATTGTCCATAGGACATCCTCATTTTGGTTAATTGTGGACAGGCAGACATCTTATATGTTCTAAGGGCACCTCCTTTTTAATTACGAACAGTACGAACAGGTATAGTGTCCTTAGGACACCCCGATTTTGGTTAATTGCAGACATAACCGACACCCGCACTGTCTGCAGACACCCTAACTGCCTTTTAAAAAAAAAAAATAAGACACAGACATATACTAAGGCATATACTAAGAACACACTTAAAATGGTATTATTGTTCTATGGATATATTGTTATTATTGTTGAGGGGGCATTGTTGAGCAGCCGACAAGATGGCCGCCTAGCTACGGGGCTCCGAGACCCACAGATCTACATCGGCTGACAACGGCAGAATCCGTACATCCTCAACCCAGATAACCGCCGGGCCAGTGACCGCCCTCCCACCATGGGACAGCGACGGGTGCTTCTTCTGTTTTGCCACCGCGGGGCCTGCTGATCACGGGCAGAGTGTCGTTGGAGCGTGTTGCACACGCCCATCCATCCGCTGCCTCGCTGGAGCTCCTGCGGGCCTGGCTTCATCGCTGAGGCAGCTGTGGCTCGCTCCCGCCTCCCCCCTCCACTTCGACGCTACCTGCTGTTCCCCCTCTGGGTGCGGCGGCGGCTTGCCGTACTCTGGGCCTGCTCACTCCAACGGCCTAACGCCATCGGAGGCGGCGACGACTGCTCCCGCATGAAAGTCTCCCCCCGGCCCTTCCTCACTCGCGGGCTGGGAGCACTGCTTGAACAATCGCGCGGCTGCCTCTCACGGCAGGCAACTCTTTCAATCCACCTACGGGACATATGCAATCAGGGAGCTGAAACAGCACTATAAACTACGAGGGGGTGGACACCCTGCACTATTGGTAGCAGCAACAACACTACGCCCAAGAGGGGCCCACACTTATTGAACGTATCCAAGCGAGCCTCAACACCATAAAACACATTTCTGGCCACTCTGAGGCCCATCAAACCTCCCCCCAGCTAACTGTACACGCCAAAACTACTCCTGTGGTGGTCACAGTGATCCTGTGAACCCCACTGTACACGCCAAAACTACTGGTCAGCTGCCACCCTCACTACTGCGCTCCTGCACTGAGTTCACTACTAATCTTCCCATCTGAAACAGCAATGTCGAACAGAGCAAGAGGAGCGAACAAGGTAGGCGCCATGGACAAGTTCACCAAGGCAGCGCGTAGGTCAGACCAGACGTCCTCCTCCGTGGTGCAGGAAGACGGTGAGGCCCTGCTGGATCCACCTCCGCCTGACTTAACTGTAATGATGGAGTCTATGGCCAAAAACTTTGCAGCCTTCCATGAAAAACTGGATAGTATAAACGCTAACGTAGCCTCCCTCAGAGCCAAATTGGACCAACATGGTGCAAAAATCACGGAGGCAGAACAAAGAATAGGAGCCAATGAGGATAATGTTCACACCTTGCAGGGCACCATTGCAGAGCTCGTCAAAGATATGAAACAGGTCAAAGCCAAGTGTGATGACCTCAAATCGAGGTCACGGAGAAACAATATACGCATAGTGGGGGTTCCTGAGACAGCTCTAAAGGGCCGCATGGAACAGGCGGTCAAACAACTTCTCAAGGACCTACTTGGCAACCCAGAGCTATCGCCATTCTTCACTGTGGAAAAAGCACATCGCTCCCTGGCACCCCGACCCAAACCTGGAGACTTTCCCAGACCAAAACTGCTGAGCTACAAAGACAGAGACCATACACTCCGCTTAGCCAAAGAGAAAGGGAAACTAAGGCTGGACTCACAAACAATTAGAATCTTCCCTGACTTTTCTGTGGGAGTGCAGATGGAACGTCGTCAATTTGGAGGAGGCAAAAAGATTCTGAGAGAGAGGAAAATAGAGTTTGCGATGCTCTTCCCGGCTCGCCTAAAGTTTACCCATCGTAACAAGATTTACTTCTTTACTGTTCCAGACGAGGCGGTTAAATTCATCGAGGTGCAAATCCCGTTAGCTGACCAAATGGCGGAACCGATGAATGATAACTGACACCCAAGGCTGTATGACCTTACTATGGACTCTATCAGCTATGCCTCTTCCAACTGGTCTCGAACCTCGTCGCCTCTGTATATTGGTTGGAGACCAGACCACTCCAACAATGGCTTGGTTCTCATGACCTAAGTACTTACTTGCCTTCCTTGTAACCCTATGTTTCATTGCCGTGTAAAATATATATGTTGTATCATCATAATATGTGTTAACAAATGTGGGTCCTCGGCAGCGGTAGCCCCCACTGCAGCTGCAATGCCTCCTGAGGCGAAGTGTTTATGGTTGAGCCCCCGTTGGGCTGTTAGTCAAGCGTTGCCAAATTGGGAACGGCATGCGGCTGGTTGTATTGGGGGAGGGTATTTTCACACTGCTAGTTTCTTTCGGGCGGTGAGGATGGGGGGCGGGAAAGTTGTGGGAAGTTATAAGAAAATTGGCAAGAAAGTGAGGAATAGGCTCCAAGTGAGGCGCAACAATGCCACAGCGACACGTCTTTTGGTAAACAGACACAAATACTTAAGCTCTTACAATTGGGATGTCCCATAAAATGACAACATGGCTATTAAAATGTTAACATGGAATATCCGGGGTCTGACAAATTTCACAAAGTCCCGTAGGATCACAGCATATGCACAAAGACACAGGATTAAGGTACTCCTGCTGCAGGAGACACACGCTCAGAAACTCCTAGCATCCAATCTTGCACTATCCTAGGGCCCCAATAGATTTTATACCCAATTCTCCACTCAATCCAGAGGAGTCCTAACATTCATAAATCGGTAAAGTTTAAACTCCATGCATCGCACATTGACACGGAGGGCAGGTATGTGATCTTCATTGCACCCTGGCTGACGATGAATGCCTACTCGTGAATTCTTATACCCCTAATACCGACTCCCCCGAATTCATAGATGCTGTGACCACCATTATCACAAAATATGTGGAAGTTCCCATTATATGGGGTGGGGATATGAATCTTATACTTGACAACGACATGGACAGGACAACCTCGACCTGTAGGAGCGTGTCCCGAGCCGCCAAACGGCTCCTCACACATATGAATTCCCGGAACTTGCATGATGTGTGGAGAACGCTTCATCCCCAAGACAGAGATTACACCTTCTACTCCTCAGTGCATGATAGCTCTTCATGAATAGACCTGTTCTTATCGTCGGGGTGCCAAGTAAGTAGGGTGTCAGATGTTAAGATTCTCCCCCGCATGCTTTCCGATCACTCCCCCGTGCTGCTGCAAATCCAACTGGGCAACACTCCAGCCGCCCGATCAGCCTGGCGCTTTGAGCCGGAGGCCTTGTCGGACATCGTCTTCAAAGCTGAGATATTATCGGACATAAACACCTTTTTCGAAAAACAATAACACACAAGACACATCTGAGGGGACCCGCTGGGAAGCTTTTAAAGTTTACATCAGAGGAATGTGTATCTCGAGGGAAGCTGGGGTCCTTAAAGCCATAAGGCAAGCCCTACACAGCTCTGAAATTAAGCTCAAAATCCTAGAACAACATACTTCCGCCCCGACCCCGGCCACCCATGCAGAAATTAGAACGGAACTAGAAAGGTTTGAATCCCACGCCTTGAGCGAGGTGCGTTATCTTGCTCGCCCCTTGACCGCCCGACGGTATGGTGAGGGGGACAGACCTGGTAGAACCCTGGCCAAATTGGTACATGGGGAGGGTGGCAGATCCCGGATAGATAGCATTCTATATGAACAAGGCAAACGACATTGGTCCGACCAGGCCATAATTGACATCTTCGCTGACTTCTACGCTCTATGGCCCCCAGCCAGAACACAATGCTCAAGATCTACACGACGTGTTGGAACGCATCCCTATGACCCTCCTCTCCCAGAGTACCAGGGAACAACTTGACATCCCGTTCACCCTGGAGGAGATAGTCCAGGTGATTTCTGACCTTCCGAAAAATAAGGCTCCGGGTCCTGATGGGCTCACATCTGAGTTCTATCGTGAACACATCGCTATCCTAGCCCCCATATTGCATGGGGTCTGGACCGAATCCCTTCGATTGGTTACTCCCCCCCGTTCTTTAAGGGAAGCCCTAATCACCGTTCTTCCCAAACCTGGGAAGCCCCCGGATGAATGTGCATCCTATAGGCCCCTATCACTTATCAACACAGACATGAACATTTTTGACAAAATAATTGCAAATAGATTCCTCCCATTTATGCCCCATCTGATCCATGCAGACCAAAGTGGATTTGTTCCAGGCGGATCCACTGCTCTCAACATCCGCCGATTATTCAATATAATGTCCAGAATTGACCCAAAGGCGGACGCAGTGGCGGTAACACTAGGCGCCCATGAGGCATTCAACATGGTTTCCTGGAAATACCTATGGGCCGTACTGGAAAAAATGGGAATAGGACTGAACATGCTTTCCTACATAAATTATACACTAACCCGAGGGCCAAGGTGCTTGTTAATTCCATTGTCTCCTCCCCCGTTGTGTTACACAGGGGCACCCGTCAGGGATGCCCGTTCTCCCCCATCCTTTTTGCGCTCGCCATCAAACCCATGGCAGATCACATCAGGGACAGACATACTCGCAAGGGTATTTGCCTACAGGGCACACCAGAAATTATCTCATTCTATGCCGATGACGTACTTCTATATATCAGAAACCTCTCCACGCATCTTGACACGATTATCCGAGACTTAACCAAAATAGGAACGTACTCTGGCTTTACCAATCAATACTCTAAATCCGAGATATTCCCCCTCACCGCGGCAAACCAGCAGCCAACATGTGAATTTCCCCTACAATGGTCCCCGGAAGGCATTAGGTACTTAGGGGTACAAGTTTCACTGACCAAAGCCTCCTTACTGGCTGATAATTATGAGACAACGGCACAGCACATTGAATCTAAGCTGCTCAAAAGGCGCAACTTCCCTCTGTCTCTGACGGGCAGACTGCCACTAGTCAAAATGATTGCGGTCCCTAAGCTCCTTTACATCTTTGCTAATGTTCCAGTTTGGCCCGGGAAGCAATATTTTAAGAGACTCCACGCTGCGTGTGCCCAGTTCCTCTGGCATTCTGGAGCAGTCCGCAAAAAGTGGTTACATATGACCCCTCCCTGTGATAAAGGTGGTTTCTCAGCCCCAGATCTAACCCTATATTGGATTGCAGCACAGGCCCACCACGCCACACATTGGTATACACACCTGAACCCACCTCCACACGTCAAGTTGGAGGAGCTGGCGGGGGATGGGACTAACATTATGACCCTGTTGTTACATCACACGTTCCAGACCGAAGCACCTGCAGACCCTGTAGCCACTATGATTAGAGCATGGAATATGATTTTGAACCCGGAACAAGGGTACCGCCCACACTATAAATGGCTACCCTTGCGTCAATTCCCAGGTCTCTCCCTCACGCACGATCATCATTTCATCCAATACTGGGAAGCCCTGGGATGCTGGGCACTCGCAGACCTGTATCCAAATGGTAAATTCATTACCCCCCAAACATGGAGATCCGGGCACTCTAACTCAGCGCTTGAGCTATTACAATACTTTAGGCTGAGGGCGGTGGTCCACACAATATGGCCGTCATACCCAGACGAGCCCCCAGATTTGCCCGAACTCCAATATATAGCAAACTCCACAGGAAGTAGGGGTATAGTGTCCTCCCTGTATAAAATGCAGCTAACAAAGCGAGAAAACACATCCCTCAAACCACGGGAAACCTTGGCTAGAGAGCTGGGAATGGAAATCACTGATGACATGTGGCACAACATGTGTGCGCACACAAGCAGAGTATCCCTAAGTGCTAGATTCTGCTGCATACAATATAAATTACTCAATAGACTCTATTACACACCGCTCAGAGTAGCGAACGTCACACGCTCCCCTACCCACAGGTGCCCGAAATGCAACTCTGAACAGGCAGATCATATGAACATGTTTTGGTCCTGTGCTGCGCTGAGGGTGTTCTGGCTGGAAGTAACAAGAGCGCTCACAGAGATAATTGGGTCCCCAGTAGACCTCGACCCGCTGGCCCTGTTGTTTGGAATATGGTCTGGAGATAATGCTAAAAAAATATCTAAATTCTAAATAATGTGTGTGCTATTGTTGCTAAAAGATGTATCTTACAAGGGTGGAAACACTGCTCTCCCCCCACCTTTGGAATGTGGTTGAAGGCCCTCATCTGGGTACACACCTGCAAGGAGGAGTATATCGGATCCTTGTCCATGCCGTCTCGTCCAAAAAATGTGTGGACGGTATCCTGCACTTATCTGAAGAATAAAGATGAGGTTGAGTGGGGCCCGCTCCCCCGCCGGATCAGCCTGTCACATTACCATAAACACTAAACATCTTGCCTTCTCTCGAGTTGTCAATACCCCCCACTCTGGAGCCGTCTCAAAATGTATGATATAATTCCTAACTGTGCTGTTGTTCTGATTTTTGTATATATCTATGCAAATGTGCCATTCCTGTCTTAACTTTCTGCCAATAAACAAAAGGTTTTAAAAAAACAAAAAACAAGCAAAAAAAATTATTATTGTTTAACAGTATAAAAATTCCGAAAGAGAGGGGGAAGCAGAAAATGAAACAAATACAGGGGTAATAGGGGTTTGGAAATGATGCATGGAAGGGATGGAAGTCTCATCGTAACGTTTTTCTTGCTAGGGAGGGTTTGGGGATAGTTGGCTGGGACATGTACAGGGGGAACAGGTACATGTGGGACAGTGATATTTCATCTTTTCTTTAATGTGGTCCTCAACAAGCTGTTTTAGAAGATTGAAATTTCATTCATTTTTCATTAACATATCCATTTTTAGTTCCATTCATTTTAGTGGATCTTCCAATGTCTCTCTTGGTATATTACACTTATTATCTGTATGGTCTGTTAAAAAAATAAATACATATGTTAACTACACATAAAGTAATGGTTATTAATTGGCTTATATAGAGAAATGTTGTGTCTACCATTAGTATCACTGTCTTCACTCATTTCATATTGTGGGAAATTTTCTTCCAGCCATTCCAAAGTACTCTAAATTTCTGTGTAAAAAAAAAATATATATATATATTCGCTTTAGTGTACGGAATACTGAAAATGTATAAATATATGAAATACATATTGTGTACTTACTGGTTTCTTACAACCTTTTGGTGTTACTGATGTCAGGTATGCTCTTGCTTTTTGCTGCACCACAGTTTCTGTGAGGTCATTTGTTGGAGGCATATTTATTTTGTTTTGGTATATTCCATTATATTGGAAACACTATTTCAGTGGATGGTTGGTGGCTTACATATACAGTTTCCACTTTTTATTTATTATTAAATGAAATGTATTTATGTGGTGCTTTTTGAACATTTTTGGTGTTTTTATTGTATGATACAATAATGTAAGATACCCCCTGGGTTTTTGGATAGTGGTGAGGGTGACCGCACACTGTCCGCGGACATCAAAATTACTAGTGGGGCACCGGGTTTAGTATTTTCTATGTCATATATGTATGTAAGCTAAGGGAGTCTTAGTAAACATTTATAACATTTACATTATCTATATCTATATTCAGTGAAAATATTTGTTTGGTAAAGGATGTTATGGTTAAGTTGCACTACTAAAAACCTATGAAATTCAAAAAAACTTTGTTAAAGGGACGTTATGGTTCCACGTAAAACCGGAAAACCCTTGAAATTCACCAGTTATGGTACGCTAAGCAACCATTACTCGTGCCACCACTGTGCACTGCTAAGACTAACACCCAAGACATCAAAAATGACATCACAAATGACATTGATGACATCACTGATGACATCACATGTGCATTTACTTTTCATGAAAAGTCTGTACAAGGGATTCTTATAGTAATGTTGATAAAAAAGTGTGAAGGAATATTGGAATAAAAATCATGAGGTATGTAGTGCATTAAGTAATGCATTGATACGAATAGCATTCTATTGTCAGTTATTTTCCAGTATACTAAGCTACTCATGTAGAAACATAGGCATTGAGTGAAACATATATGATATCGTGAAATGATACATCAGTTTTATTACAGTTTTATCAACTGTGCAACATTTAATAACTAGCTAATAAAACCCACTTACTACATAATTACATTATTCAAACAGAACCCCAACTGATTAACTTTATACACAGAAATGATCGCTCTGCTTCAAAGCTACTAATTCCCTATGTATAAGTATCATATAATGAGACTGGACCCTAAGGAGTGTAGTGTGCATAGAATGTATACAAATATGAGCATATCCAGGAAAGTAATAAAAAAAAGGCAGAACTATAAGAAAGTGTTGATAACCTTACTGATTATCTTTATTCACACAAAGCATTGCTGTTTTCCAAATCTGTGTGTTCCCCTATGTATATGTTTCATATGCTGTGAGTGAACCCCGAGTGAATTACTGTAAGAAAATATTTGAAGCATAACTCTACAAATATAGTACTTGAATATGAATTATGAGTATATGAATATTTAGTTCCTGAATGTTACTGGCCTATGATATGTAAGTAAAGGAAAAAAGAGGGACCCAGACATGTGATGTCATCAATGATGTCATCAATGACATTTGTGATGTCATATTTGACGTCTTGGGTGTTAGTCTTAGCAGTGCACGGTGGTTGACGTGAGTTATGGTTGCTTAGTGTACCATAACTGGCGAATTTCAAGGGTTTTTCGGTTTTACTTGGAACCATAACGTCCCTTTAACAAAGTTTTTTCACTGAATTTCATAGGATTTTAGTAGCACAACTTAACCATAAAGTCCCTTTAACAAAGTTTTTTTCACTGAATATATATATATATATATATATATATATATATATATATATATATATGTATATATATATATATGTATATACATATTACATGGCCACGGTAGTGGCCATGTAGTTATGGTTAAGTTGCTGTTTCCATAGGAAGAGCACTTTTTGGGTGGCTTATAACTTCGCTCTCCCTGGATGGATCCTCACCAAACTTTGCAAAAAAAGTATTTGGGTCACTCTGAATTTTTTTGCAAAGTTTGGTGAGGATTCGTCCAGGGGGGCAAAGTTATAGGGGGGGTCCCAAAACTTTTTTTTTTCCCATAGACTGAATGGGAAAAAAATGTTGCTCGCGCCTACAGCCCAAACTGCTGGACGGATTTCCACCAAATTCGGACCAGGAGCAGCGGCTTGATCCCGAAAGCGTGCTTTTGCAAATTTGGTGAAAATCCGTCCAGTAGTTTTTTTTTAAAATGACCAAAAAGTAGGTAAAAAAACATTAGTGATATCTCTGTTCGGGTCGCGGACACACTTCCCTGTTCGCTCCGCGGACAGTGTCCTGATTGGCCAATCATCTTGCGTAATGTTCACGGACATGCAATGTGTTCGCTGATTGGACGGCGTGGAGCGTGAAGCGCGTCAGATTTTTCGGTAGCGCCCGCCATCTTGGATTCGTGGAGGTCCGCGGACAGCGCGGTGAAACTTTGTTCAAAATGTGTATTTTGTAGAGTGTGTTGGTGTGTAGGAGTGTTTGGGGAGGGTGGGAGTGTATGAGATAGGATGAAAGTTGTGTTTTTTATGTGTTAGACGTTCTTTTTGTGTTTGATTTGTTTGCGGACATCACGGGTGTTCTGAAATGTTCTAAATAAACTGACTGGGGGGTGTTCTAAGGACTCAATATGTGTCCGTTTTGTTCGCAAGCAAAGTGAAACTGTTCTAAGAACACTCGCGGTGTCCGGGGAGTATTCGTAGGGGGTGTCCTGAGGACGCTGTCCGTATTGTTCTCTGTCAAGTTGAATGTGTTCTAAGAACACCCGCGGTGTCCTGAAATGTTCGCAAATAAACAAAATGGGGGTGTTCTGAAGACGTTTTTGAGAACACTCCCGGTGTCCTGAAATTTTCGTAGGGGGTGTCCTGAGGACGCTGTCCGTATTGTTCTCTGTCAAGTTGAATGTGTTCTAAGAACACCCGTGGTGTCCTGAAATGTTTGCAAATAAACAAAATGGGGGTGTTATGAAGACGCTTCTAAGAACACTCGCGGTGTCCGGGGAGTGTTCGTAGGGGATGTCCTGAGGACGCTGTCCGTATTGTTCTCTGTCAAGTTGAATGTGTCCTAAGAACAGTTGCGGTGTCCTGAAATGTTCGCAAATAAACAAGATGGTGGTGTTCTGAAGACGCTTCTAAGAACACTCCCGGTGTCCTGGAATGTTCTTAGGGGGTGTCCTGAGGACGCTGTCCGTATTGTTCTCTGTCAAGTTGAATGTGTTCTAAGAACACCCCCGGTGTCCTGAAATGTTCGCAAATAAACAAAATGGGGGTGTTCTGAAGACGCTTCTAAGAACACTTGCAGTGTCCGGGGAGTGTTCGTTGGGGGTGTCCTGAGGACGCTGTCCGTATTGTTCTCTGTCAAGTTGAATGTGTCCTAAGAACACTCGCGGTGTCCTGAAATGTTCGCAAATAAACAAGATGGTGGTGTTCTGAAGACGCTTCTAAGAACACTCGCGGTGTCCGGGGAGTGTTCGTAGGGGGTGTCCTGAGGACGCTGTCCGTATTGTTCTCTGTCAAGTTGAATGTGTCCTAAGAACACTCGCGGTGTCCTGAAATGTTGGCAAATACACAAGATGGTGGTGTTCTGAAGAAGCTTCTAAGAACACTCCCGGTGTCCTGGAATGTTCGTAGGGGGTGTCCTGAGGACGCTGTCCGTATTGTTCTCTGTCAAGTTGAATGTGTCCTAAGAGCACTCACGGTGTCCTGAAATGTTTGCAAATAAACAAGATGGTGGTGTTCTGAAGACCCTTCTAAGAACATTCGCGGTGTTCGGGGAGTGTTCGTAGGGGGTGTCCTGAGGACGCTGACCGTATTGTTCTCTGTCAAGTTGAATGTGTTCTAAGAACACCCGCGGTGTCCTGAAATGTTCGCAAATAAACAAAATGGGGGTGTTCTGAAGACGTTTTTGAGAACACTCCCGGTGTCCTGGAATGTTCGTCGGGGGTGTCCTTAGGACGTTGTCCGTATTGTTCGTTGTTAAGTTGAAAGTGTTCTAAGAACTATCGCGTTGTTCTGAAATGTTCGTAGGGGGTGTCCTGAAAACGGTGTCCGTATTGTTCGCTGGCAAGTTCAAAGTGTTCTAAGAACACTCACATTGTTCGCGGACATTAAAAGTTTCCCATAGATCATAGGTGAAATGTTTGACTCTATGGATGTGATATGCTGCGGTGGTTGTTGCCAGGGCATAGAGTCTTGGGTGCATGGCCACCGCAGCATAGCACATTCATATTTGCTTATAACTTTGGGTGAAAAACAAATGTATAAGGTATTAGATACTATGGATGTGATATGCTGCTATGGTTGTCCTTATTATTGTATACTTACTATTTGGTCTAGTAATGGGAGTCCATGTTTTTCTTCTTCATTTCTGTGATAAAAGAAAACAGCATGTTTGTATTAGTATTTTGTAATGACTTATTACATTGTATAAGCAATATACTTTTATTTTTTTTCGACCCTCATATTTAGTAGAGTACAAATCAGAGTACTGTGCAATTTGCTCAGTTTCTGTATTTGTTGCTAAAATCATTGGGTCTGTGGGAGAAAAAAAAATCCATGTTGGATTAAAAAAAAACCTTTTTCTGTTATGCTACAGTTTATTTGTTTGTTTGTTTTCAATGTTCACTTTTGGTTTCTGGCTATTGCTTTATACTTTGCTTTGTTGTATTTTTTTGGAGCAGTAACAGATTCTTCATTTGTTTTGATATTATAACATTTTTGGAGCAGTTAGATACCAATTGGCGTATTCTAACTGTCTATTTTTTTAATATATTTTAGTGGTTTTGATTTATCTATTTGGATATTCTTACATTTTGGGACAGTTAGATAGCAATTGGCGTATTCTAACTGTGTATTTATTGGTCTAATTTAGTGGTATTCATTTATCTGATTAGTTGTTGTAGAATCTTTGAGCAGTTAGATAGCTTTTGGAGTATTCTAACAGTTTATATTATTTTAACACACATTTATAATTTTGGGACAGTTGGATACCAATTGGCATATTCTAACTGTGTATTTTTTGGTCTAATTTAGTGGTATTCATTTATCTGATTAGTTGTTGTAGAATCTTTGAGCAGTTAGATAGCTTTTGGAGTATTCTAACAGTTTATATTTTTTTAACACAAATTTACTTAAAGGTTTAAATACAGTTTATTTATCAAATTTTGGTTTTAAGAACATCAAATAAGCGTTTGTAAGATTTGCTGGTAATCTCTGCTTTAGAGTAATTGTACTTACATTCAAACCATCCACATTTCTTCTTTATATATGCAGTGTAGTGCCCTGAATTGGTTGTGGCTCCTGCGTGGTAGATTATACCAATTTTGTGAAGGTTTTCTTACCAAGTGATATTTGACTATGTGTGAATCCAGTCAGCTTGCAGTTGTTTTTGGTACCATCTGCATTGTAACGTAGAAGCATTAGTATTACGTATTTACTATGTGTTTGTATTACTAATGTGGAGCGATGATCTGAATTGCAGGTAGAGCATAATCTACCATGGTTTGCATTTTGTACAAGTTGCTGAAATGGAATGGATTCACAATTTGGTATTGATATATATATGAAGCGTTCATTCGGAATTTCTTCTTGTGTCACATTGTTGCACAGAGTGCATGTATGTTTCCACATGTATGAAATCTGGAAGATTTCAATTATAGGTATGGTTTTGTTTTCCAGTACTAATAGTAAGTACATTAGAAATTCTTGTGGATCTTCCTGTGAGTTTATAGTGAATTTCACCATTCCAGCACAGTAGTCCAATTGTCGTCTTATTCCAAAAACACTATATGTGTTGTCAGGATTGTTTGCTGCATTTCTGTGAAGTACTAACATTTGCAAACACAAAGGGTCTGTACTGTGTAAGTAAATGTTGTCAACAATTGGTGGTAATTGAAATAGAATATTAATTGCTACATTTGCATAGCAACTTACACCAACTATATTTGAGAATTTAAATGGTCCAGGTAGTTCTGTATCTAACTGCTTTTTTTGGAGTGTGTCTTCCTTCTTTAAAGAAGTCCCTGGTTTACTTTCTCTAATTGATTCTTTTTTGTTTGTGGTACTTGATGAAGTATTAGTTTCTTTTACTCTCTTTGGAGGATTTGCAGTGACGTCCTGTTGCATTTCTGTTTGATTTAGTTTTCTTTTACAACGTTTTAGTTTTTGTGAAACAGAATATGTGATTAGATGGGGAGTGTATAGTAAGCGAAGTCTATTATATTCTAAAATGCAAGGAATATCAGCGTTTACTTTACTTGCATCAAAGTTGATTAGAAATAGACCATCAAGTGTACGTAAGCGTGATAGTGCTACATAGCTCATGCCTTCTTTAAAGACTGTGTTACCAATATCTATCATTGCTTTTTGTCTAGGGTAAGACCTTGTGATTTATGAATCGTGACTGCGTATGCAAGAGTTATAGAAAATTGCTCTCTGCGTACATATATATCTTTGAAGAGAAGGAATCTAGCTGTTGAGCGTCCTATCCGTTTTACTTCTGAAAGTTTGTCAAAGAGTATATTGACAAACTGAATTTTATTGTCACGTGGGTATGTTTGAAAGCCAACAAATGTACCCAGTGCTCCATTAACTAGTCCTTGGTCCACGTCAAGGTTACGTTTAAGCATTACTCTGCAATTTAAGGATAATTTTAACATCTTTTCTAAGCCTGCTGTGTTTGAGATTGATTTTTCTAAATTATTTAGTCTTGTTGTGGCTTGGTCACACATGGGTAGTGTCATACCATGTACATCTAGTTTGTCTGTGGCACTAATTTCCATTATTGGTTGCATTTCTTTACTTAACATTATTTCATTGAATTTGAGACAGCTTGCAAGAGTTGGCATTAAGGCCATACAATTGACATTTTTGTGGGCTAATTGTTCCATAACATCTGTAGCACATGCATTATCGCCATAAAGTGCATTAATGTGCCGGGTTTTCAATGTTGCTTCTGCTTCTTTAGAAAGTATACCAACTCTCAAACTTTTTAAAATGTTGGCATAAGTTAGATCTGCAGATTGGCGCATGTTTTCTGTTAATTCTCTGTATTGGAAATGTTGCCAAAGGTTGACATTTCCAATGCTGCCAACAGTTTTACGGCAGAGTTTGTTCCCTAATGTTTTAAAAATACATTCACCTTTTACTGGTGTTAATTGAAGCAGATCTCCAAAAACAATAATTTGTTTTCCTGCAAAGAGCTCTTCATAGTTTGTTTTGAGTACTTCTTGTAATCTGAGGTGAATCAAAGCTAACATCAGGTTGGAGACCATGCTCACTTCATCTATTAGTAGCATTTTCATTTGTTTCAATACTCTGCGTAATTCCATTGCAGCTTCTGCAGAAAGTTTGTAATAGTCTAATTTGTTCAAGTGTTCTACTGGTAATAGTAGTAATCTGTGTAATGTAACACCACCTATGTTGTAGGCAGCTAAACCTATGGGGGCAGTGACAACAGCTGACAGTTTGTTGTTTGTCAATTGTTGAAGGAACTTACTAATGATTTTGATTAGGAATGTTTTGCCAGAACCAGCTTCACCACTGACGTACAGTAGTATAGGTTTATAATTATGGCAGGAACATTCTTTATTTTCATGTTTTACACCATGTGCAATTTTTTTTGTTACTTCTTGAAAAATGCTACTTTGCTCATTGTTTAGTTTTGATTGTAGTATAGTTAAGGCTTCCTTATCTTCATACTGACACATGGCGTTTTCTACTTCGATCATAGCTAATTCTGCCTCATTTGTTATTAGTGGTTCTCCTAGTGGTTCTTGGCTTCCTGTTACAGAAGGTTGACTACTGTCAGGAGTATCCTTATCTAGTTGGGCTTGGAGTTCTTCTTCATGTTGCTGTTCATTGTGCAACATTATTTTGTACTGTGTAAAGTTTACATCAGTTATAGTGGTTCCATTTGCTTTGAAAGCATCCTCATATGAGTCATAGTTATCTAGTAATTGTTCTTCTTTTCTCCATGGTTTGAAGAGTTGTAGCAGGGACATGTAATATACTTCTTTATGTTGAGGAGTCTTCAATGACAATTTGATATGATTAATTAAATTTGGTTTAGTGAGTTTAACTAAGCTGCCTTCACAGTCTGTCACTCTATATTTACCTTTTTTTTCATCAGGTTTCATATTATTTTTGTATGTGTAGTTTTGGGCTATTTGGTATAGACACATGTTTTCCAAAGTATTACTTCTGTTTGGGTAGTATGTGTCCAATAAATTGTTTTTTAAAATGTCTTGGCTGTTGGGATCATGTTTGGCTATTGTTTCTATATCTTCATATGATTTTAGAACTCTTTTTCTAGATTTAGCTGGACCAAGACTTAGCCATACTATATTTTCAGATTTACCATACAATGAAGTACCAGTTAAACGATCAGCTGCTTCATAAGATCCACATTCTCTATGGGTGAGCATTTTTATGCCCAAGCTGTATAATTTCTGAGATACTGTTTTATCTGATGACAGGTCTTTCCAGAGGTCTTGGAGCTCTGTCTTTTCTGCTTTAGTTAAGTATGATGTGACATATCGTGCAACTACAGTAGAATTGTCTGCAATGTACTGCACATCTATGTTTGCATTCCATAAGTGGGCAATGATTGCATAATAATCATTGATATATTTTTCTTCTTCTTTTCTTTTTATGTAATATGTATTTTTAGGTGACTTACCTTTAACACTATGTCTAACTGAAGACATGAGGTTGTTTACTTGACCTGTATTTGTAACTGGTCTAGGGAAACCAAATCGGCATTTGGTGTAGTATTTGCCTTTGTTTTTGTATTTGCGATGACAATATTTTCCACATTTGTGTCTTTGAAATTGTAAAATTTGTGCATGAAGATCACTATTTGTGGCTTCTGATGGAATTTCACAAGTGACATATTTTTCAATAAACTGTAAAACAGTGGCATCACTGTCTTGACCAAATTTAGGAGCATCTTTAATCCATTAAAGCATGTGGATATGTGGTGCTTCTCTGGCTTGGTATTCTTTTCTCCAAAAGAAGTGTTGCACTTCTCCAAGTGGAGGAACAGTTGTATTACAAATAAAATGTAGCATAGCAATGAAGCGATGGTGAAATTACCTTGAAACATTAACAGGATCCAAAGAACAAAGTTCTCCAGGTGTTAGAATATCTATGTTTGTTTTGTTTTTATTTGATTGCGTAGGAAATCATGTAAATCTTCCCATGCATATTCTGCACAACTTAATGTAACAAACCAAGTGGGTGGGCCAAGGTTTCTGATCATACAACGTACATCTCCATGACGTCCAAACCAGTACTCTTTAGTACCACGCATATTTGCTAATAGATTTGTAATATTTGATTGTAAAACCTCATCCTTTTGTTGCACTTTCTCTAATAATTGTGTAGCTGTCATATTTTGAAAGTGTGATCCAGATTTTAATATGTGTGCAACTCCGTAACATAAAGTTGCTAGTTCACTTTCAAAGAGTAGGTGGAATATGTATTCCACATTTTGTCTAAAACTGGGATCTTCAGAATACATCCGTAATGAACTGTATTCTGAAGCTGATATTTGAATAGGTCTATCATCATACCTTCCTCCTTTGCCAGTAGGAAAGAGTAGAGGAAAAGCACGTGCTTCTATACTTTTTTCCCATATACTGATTGGCGATCCTTTTGTTTGACGCATTTGGTAAGTTTCCAGTACATCTTGTACGGTGTCATTACAGTGCAAAGGATGAATTGTATAATGGTCTAAAGTATTTGATATTGTAGCAGGATCTAGTAGCTCAAATTGACCAGCTTCTTGTGTTTCTTGAATTATTTCAGTTGTATCTTTCAAGTTTTCTTCAATATTAATTTCTTTGTAATATTTATTATTCTCTTTAAGATATTGGAAGGCTTGTCTAACTTTATATAAATCTACCAGCTGACGCCATATTTTTTTGTCTTTTGTAGGTACTCCATTTACTAATATAATTAAAGTTTGCTGCATTGGATGTTGCACTACTAGAGTATGCACATTTTCTTTTAGATTTAATGGTAAATAAACTACTTTTCCACGAATGCCTTTTACCAATTCAGAGGGAGGTAATTTTGCTGTTTTTGGTTGAAGGCGTATTATTGCTTGAAATTTGTGTACTGTTTGAATTATGATGCTCTCATATAAATTAAGTTGTTGTAGAGGTTTTGGTACTGGGTATAATTCCAAATTATTTGTGATAGAACGTGAAGGAGTTTGGTTGTTGTCAAGTTTTGTAGTGCAATAACTGCAAAGTATTAAGGGCTCAGTTATTTCATATTTGTTTTCTGCTACAAGGTAGAGAGCTAATTCAAACCATTTAGAATCTTCATTGTCTTCTATTTTGTATGATAGGTCCAAAGTTTTTGTGTTACTTTTATAAAAAATTCTACTGCAACATACACATACATGGTTTGGTACTTCTGCTGATGTACTTTTAAATGTTAGTATTTCTTTTTTGTATGTGTTTAGCAAAAGGTTGCCATGTGTAGAATTGTTGCTTAATTGGTTTAAAGCTATTTCATTCTGTAAATGGCTTTCACTTCCAAAATATTTTTTCTGGATATAGTGAATTTCTTCAAGTAGGTCTTTTGCTGTACCATGTAGAAGGATCTTATTTAACTTTGCTAGTGCTAAAGCAGGACTTTTAGCATAGTACAGTTTATAGACTAGATTTCTTATAGTTGAATGATGTGTTGATATCCTTTTGATATCATGGAAAGTGGTTTTACAAGTAGGTCCTGTAATGCAGGCCAATGAATGTCCTTGTAGTCCTGTGTCCTTGCGCACTGGACAGGTATCTATATTTTGCAGTAATTTAATTTTGATTTTGTCTTTGCTTTTTGCATATTTATTGAGGAATTGGCGTAAAGATTTGAAACATTGTTTGGGAATGACGTGCATGGCCATTTGTACATTAGACGTTCTGATTCAGTTGAATGGAGGGGTAATTCTAAGTTTTCAGGGCATATTTTTGTAAGGAGTACTTCTTGTTCCATTATGGTATTATTCACATTTTCATAACCTCGACCACTGCTATTTATGGCAATTGTATTTGTTTGCTTTTGTTTGTACGCTTCTTCATTAAAATATGGTTCTGTGCTCGTAGTGTGATTCCATTCACCTCCGCAGATACTTAAGAAGTTCTTTCTGTTGACATTACGCTTATTGAGAAGTCTTTTTTGTAATTTAGTTATTAGTTTTGTTAGTGGTTTCATTTTGTTTAACAGTAAAATAAATACATTTCTTTTGAGAAGAATTGCACTGTCCATCAATGCTTCTAAGATTAATTTCCTATGATAGGTTTTAAGCTTTGAACCTGATTTCTCTCCTGTTTTTATACGATTTTGAAGGACTTTGTGACAGTATATTTTGGCTAAAATACTTTTCTTGGTATGCTTACTTTGCACTATATTAAAATTTGAAGAAGTAGTTTTATCTGTACTGATAGCTGATTTTCTGTTAATTGTTTTTTGGTTTGTTTTACATTTTGATAGAGGAAGCAAAGTTGTTGTACTTGAAACTTCTTGTGTTTCACTAAATGATTGTATTACCTGTTTTTTTTTCAACTTTTTATTACAAATTCTGCTAGAGATGGATGCTTATGTTGGACACCTTTATTTTCATTTGCTCTACTTTTGCGTTGCTTTCTACGGACTTGATTTTTGGTAGGCATTCTTTAGGGTCTGTTGAAAAAAATAAAGAAGATATGGGTTGGGGTGTTCTGGAATGTATGTGTGCTGTGTGCATGAGTGTTTGAGTAAGATGATAAAGATGTATGTAATGGTGTGTGATTGTGCATTGGGAACTAAAACTAGTAGGGATAGGTATTCTTGAATTTATGTGTTACTAAACTGGGGTTCAGATGACAAAAAAAAAGTAAGCTAGTGGTGTGGAAAAGTACAAATAGTAAATCTAATGTATACAATTAAAACAGTTGTTTGTTCTATAATATGAAAATTGTAGTGGTTCAGTTGGGTAATTTGTGTGTCCAAAAATAGAAATTTGTGGGCCATTGTGGCTGTAAATCGCTGTTTAAGACATGGACATTTTTGGACAAAATGGTACAAAATCTCTATTTTTAGAAACCAAAATAGCTCGTATTAATGTTATAGTATATTTGATTAATAATACAAATATTATGGTGATATTTTACTTACTTTTTTTTTAAATGAACAGGTAACTTCTTAGTTTTTCTTTCTTCTTCGAATTCGGCTGCTTCTTTTCAGGAAACTGGTCTTCACTGCAATTGTAAAAGCTTCAAATTAGTAACTTTGTTTGTATATAGCACTGTTTTTAATTTAGATATTGATTTTTTTAATTGAAATCCTCAGTGCCTTCTGTAAAACCATTAAACTAATTTATTTACATAAGATACATTGCATCAGTTCAGTACATATGATATGTTCTTAATGAACAAATTGTATTGAATGACTAACTGTAGCAAAAAAAAAATATCTTTACTATGTCTTGTGAAATTTATAATATATTAGTGAATACCACTATTTCTGCAAGTAAACTGTTCTAGGTAATAGCGCCTCAATGTCATGTCTAATTTAAAGTAATTAAGTAAATAAATAAATAAAAACAAAAAATATGAAATTGTATACGTATTTTTATAAAGATTTAAACATAGATTGTGTTTGCATGCAATTTTGTTTGAATATATGTAGTCTATATATTTCATTTAAAAAATGTTAGTTTAACATGATTTGAGTGTGTGTGTATAAAGAAAGTAAATAGTATAAAGGTTTATAAGTGATAGTTGATTTTAGGAAATTGAAAAAAGTACAGTAAATTCATTTTACAGATTTTACAAGGTAAAAGTCTGTTTGAAAATTTGTTCATCTAATATACAGAAAATATGCATACCTGAAGTTTGTGTTCATGCATATGGATTTGCATGGAGCTGCAAGTAGAAATCTTGAAGACTTGTACAGTATTTCTGGTAGATGGTGCTTGCCAATGATATGACACTTGTACTCAGAGAGATTCAGAGTACATTTGCAGTGCTGATCTATGATGATGCAGTTAGATGTAGAGGTCTTGAATGTGATTGGTGCATGGTCATGTGATTTTTGAGGTACATCCAATGAGGGAATGGCAGAGAGAGTGTAGTGGAAATGGTAGAAGGGCTGTTCATGTTACGATATGTCCGCGGACATGGCGGTAGTTCGCGGACATCGGGAGTTACATCCGGGGATTTTTGGGTTCAGAAGTCATGCAAATGAGAATAAGCACTGAAAGGGATTGGTCAGGAAAGTTTGGTGGGTGTGTTGTGCCAGGAGAGATTTTCTCAGATACTATTTTTGCTGAGAGAACAAAAGATAGCTATGACTGTGTGTTTCAGAAAACAGATTGTGTGGATTTTAGGAGATTTGTGGATACATTGGTTGAAGGTGCATGCAGAAAGCTGTGGAGTAGCTGTAGATCTTGGATTCCCACATGTGGAAGTACACTGGCATGGAGTACGTGGAATGAAGTGGTTGGACTTGCTACCTCTCTGTGCTACTTTGGAGACAGAGCAACATCCAGACATAATTGTAATTCATTGTGGAGGTAACAGTTTAGGACATGTGACTGGAATTTTTTTGCAATTTGCTATGAAAGAAGGATTTAGGAAAGTTATCGACATGTTTCCTAATTCTCAAATGATATTTTCACGGATTGCACAGAGACAAATGTGGCTTTGTTCTTCTTCATTTGGTCCACAAATGGAAAAAGCAAGGCGCAATGTTAATAAGGCTGTTTGTGCATGCCTTCTTTTCACAATGAAAATATTATGTTTTGTAGTACATACATTTTTCGCAGAGATGGAGTCCATCTTATTTATGCTGGCAATCAGATTTTTCTGAGAAATGTACAAAATGCATTGCGACCTTTTTTGGAATTACAACAACGATTTTGAAGTAGATGTTAAGCATTTACAATGTTTGACTTACAAACACCACCCAAAGGCTCTTTTCAGAGCCACCACTTCTTTCCAGAGAAAATTACAATGTTTGTGATGGAGTAGCAACCCAATTTTTTTAATGTTTGCGAACTGTCCGCGGACTTCTAAAAAATACAAAGAGCCCTGCTTCATTTATTTTCACTTCTATTTTTTAACTGGTAAAGGCGGCTCTGAAAAGAGCCTTATTTTTTTTTGATTTTTGTAATTTTGTATTTTTTTTGGTTTTTCAGACACAACACACTAGGAGAGAAGGGTAAAGGAGGGTAAAGGGGGGACACCAACCACAGGGATAAGAAAGGGCGAGCTGAGAGAGGAAGATGTAGAGTGGGTTTTGTTTGGGTAGTGAGCAGGTCTTCTCGTGCTCTGAGACGATAGTCTCAAAAGCACTCAGAAGTCGCTCCCCCCTGCAGAGTATTGTGGCACAGTACATACATACAACTGTGACCCTCGAAAGGTAAGGGTCATCAGCATTCTGTATGGCCTGTGAGGCAGCTTGAGGAAGACGCTGTCCCACAGAGGTGGTCCTTGTGGTGACAGGATCAGAAACAGAGGATGAAGTAGAGGAAATCAACCTGCTACGTTCTTCGCAAGGTACAACCCTGCGAATAGCCCCAGAGTGAAATGACCTCAGGTGTCGCTTCATAGTAGTGGTCCCAAAGCTGTACTTACCGTGCTTCCCGCGACTGAGTATCATTTTGCACTCATTGCAGGTAACACGGTTCGTACAAGCCTTAGGAACATTACCATGAATGGTAAATAACCGCCACACCCAAGACTCACGCCTAGTGCGGGTAGTAGGGTTTTCCTCTACCTCATTCTCATCATCCTCTTCTTCCTCCTCCGCATCCTCACTCATGTTCCCCTCTTCCGGCCCTTGGAGAGGTGGTGGTGGTGGAGGGGGTGGGGGTGGTGCTGAAGCAGGTGCAGCACCAAGTGGCAGTTCAGCAGCCAAGGATGCCATCTCGATGATGGTGTAGTCTGCAGGTGGCAGCAAAAATCACTGTGTTCTGAAGAATAGCCAGAAACACAATGGGAATAAGCTCTTGGGCGTGGTCTTTTATAGGGGTGCTTGTGCGCGGTTCGCGGACATGCGCACTGTCCGCAGACAGATCGAACACAAAAAAAGGATCAGAAAGTTTCAAAAGGTATATAGAAACTCAAGATTGCTATGTGGGACTTGTGCCATGGTGAGATTTTATTGAAAAATATTATGGATTAACTGAAAATGTACTTTTAAATTGTTCGGGGACACGAACAGTGTCCGCATTTCAGGACACACGATGAGCGTGGGCGCGTTCATATGATCCATTCGCGAACTAGTCCGCGAAGGAAGCGCCTGTCCGCAGGACACCAAGTGCACGGAGATTGGTTAGCGCATGCGCATTGATGTCCTGCGGACATTGTTCGGGTTCTGAAGTAATTAAAAGTGTGTCACACGTGAAACAAACATTTCAGGACACCGCGTGGGTTCTTAGAACAGTCTAAACTTGGTAGCGAACAGTAAGGACAGATATAGTGTTCTTCAGGACACGTGTAATTCCGTTTATGTACGAACATTTCAGGACACCAATTGTGTTCTTAGAACAGTTTCAATTGGGTAGCGAACACTACGAACAGGTATAGTGTTCTTCAGGACACCTCCATTTTCGTTTACGTACAAACATTTCAGGACACCAATAGCGTTCTTAGAACAGTTTGAAATTGCTAGCGAACAGTACCGCACAGGTATAGTGTTCTTTAGGACACTTTAATTTGTGTTTGTTTACGAACAATTCAGGACACCTCGTGTGTTCTTAGTACAGTTTCATGTTGCTAGCGAACACTACGAACAGTTGTACTGTTGTTCAGGACACAACATTTTTGTTTATTTACGAACATTTCAGGACACCAATTGTGTTCTTAGGACAGTTTTAAGTTGATAGCGAACATTACGGACAGATATAGTGTTCTTTAGAACACTTTAATTTTTGTTTCTTTACGAACATTTCAGGACACCACGTGTGTTCTTAGAACAGTTTCACCTTGCTAGCGAACAGTACAAACAGGTGTGGTGTTCTTCAGGACACCTCCATTTTCGTTTATGTACGAACATTTCAGAACACTCGCACTGTCCGTGGACACTTTTATTGTTTTAAAAAAAAAAAAAACAGAAACTATTCACAATACAATCTAAAAATTAAACTTTATTTAACATATATTAATAATTTATGACAGAGAAGGTGAGGCAGAAACAGAAACAAAAACAGGAGAATTTGGGGTTTCAACATGATTGGTATTAGGTGAAGAAGGGATGGAAATCTCATCAAAACTTTTTGGATTATGGAGAGGGTTTGGGGATAATTGACTGGGATATGGTGAGGAGGGACAAGTACATGTGGGGCAATGGTACGAGGTTTTTGGTTTGAAATGATTTTCTACAAAAGTTTTTAAATTATTAAAATTAGCCAACAATACATCCATTTTTTCTTCTATATTGTGAAGACTGTTATCCATAACAGGGTTTTCTGAAGTTTTTTCTATTTTGGTATGCTCTGTACAAAAAAATAATATATATGTTAAATGTATATAAAAAAAATAATAAATAAATGGTTTATATTATAAAGTGTTTACCATTAGTTTCACTATCTTGTGACATGTCTTCATGTGGGAAATTGTCCTCTAGCCATTCCAGAGTACTAGACATTTCTGTGAGAAAAAAAAAAAAGATAATATATTTTTTAATCTAATACAGAAAGTTTATAAATATATGAGTAAAATGAAGTACACTTACTATTTCTGGTAAGATAAGTCCTATGTATTCAGTGGGTCTGGTCTTGTTCTCAGTTCTGTTGTGTCTGTGAGGTAATTATGTTGGAAGCCAATTTATCTTCTTGTGGTATATTCCATTTCAGAACATATTGTATTTAAATGAATGGTTAGTGTGTTACATATATGGGTTACATTTCTTATGTATTACTATATATATTGTGTTTGTGTGCTTCTTTTTGAATTTGTTAAATGTTCCTATATTATGATATAACAATCAAACATACCCCACCCCCCCCCCCCCACAGTTTTTAGGTAGTGGTACTGTTCTCCGAACATGTCCGCGAACATTAAATAAGTTCGCGGACATCAAGTTCATAAGAAGAGATCTAGTCAGTTCCATATGACATGTATATAAAGTCAAAGTCATTATTGTTAAGTTGTGCTACTAAAAAACTATGAAATTCAGTGAAAAAAACGTTGTTAAAGGGACGTTATGGTTAAGTTGCGCTACTAAAAACCTATGAAATTCATTGAAAAAACTTTGTTAAAGGGACGTTATGGTTCCAAGTAAAACCGAAAAACCCTTGAAATTTGCCAGTTATGGTAAGCTATGCAACCATAACTCGCGCCACCACCGTGCACTGCTAAGACTAACATCCAGGACATCAAAGATGATATCTTGTGCAGCACCCAGAAGAAAACAATGTGTTTTCCCTCTTTACCTGCCAAAGAAGTGAAGGGAGGCAGGGAAATGAAGACTTGAATTAAGGAAGGACAGGTGGTCAGGTGCCACCCACGAATGAACTTATAGAGCTTATATCAGTGAGGCTTCTTAACGGACACTGATAAACTATGCCCATTTTTGGGTTGAGCAGAAGTGAGAATATGGACACTTTTGCCACAGAAATGATCAGGTCCAGGAGACCATGTTCAGCTAGAAATAAATATGTGCATGTGTGTTTCCACATGTACGAAATTTGGAAGATTTCATTTACAGGTATACTTTTGTTTTGCAATACTAATAGTATGTACATTGGAAATTCTTGTGGATCTTCTTGTGAGTTCATAGTGAATCTCACCATTCCAGCACAGTCGTCCAATTGTTGCCTTACTCCATAAACACTGCATGGGTTGTCAGGATTGCTTGTTGCATTTCTATGCAGTACTAACATTTGCAAACACAATTGGTCTGCGCTGTGCAGGTAAATATTGTTAACAATTGGTGGCAATTGAAATAGAATATTCATTGCTACATTTGCATAGCAATTTACCCTACTTTCATTTGTAAATTTGAATGGGCCAGCAAGTTTTGTACCTGAGTGCATTTTTTGGTTTTTCTGTTGCTTCTTTGCCGACGTGCTTGGTTTACATTCCCTAATAGGTTCTTCTTTGTTTGCGGCAATTGATGAAACTTTAGCTTCTTTTCTGTTTTTTGCAGAATTTCCTGTTGCATTCTGTTGCATTTCTGTTTCATTGACTTTTCTTTTACCACGTTTCACTTTATCTGGAACAGGGTATTGTTATGATGAGGGGTGTACAGTGAACGCAATCTATTGTATTCTAGAATGCAAGGAATATCAGCTTTGACTTTACTTGAATCAAAGTTTATTAACAAAAGATCGTCAAGTGTACGTAAGCATGATAATGCTACGTAGCTCATGCCTTCCTTAAACACTGTCTTTCCTATATCTATCAATGCTTTATCTAGGGTAAGACCTTGGGATTTATGAATGGTAACTGCATATGCAAGAGTTAGAGAAAATTGCTCTGTACGTACATACATGTCTTTGAAGAGAAGGAATCGGGCCATTGAGCGCTTTATCCTTTTTACTTCTGAAACGTTATCAAAGCAAATATTTACAAACAGAATGCTGTTATCACGTGGGTATGATTGAAAGCCAACAACTGTGCCCAGTGCTCCATTAACTAGCCCTTGCTCTACGTCCAGTTTACGTTTAAGCATTACTCTACAATTTATTGATAATTTCAATACTTTTTCCAACTCAGCAGTGTTGGAAATTGAATGTTCTAAACTATTTAGTCTTGTTGTGGCTTGCTCACACATGGTTACTGTCAAACCATGTACGTCTAGTTTGTCTGTGGCGCTAATTTCTATTATTGCTTGCATTTCTTTCTTTAGCATTGTTTCATTTAATTTGAAACAGCTTGCAAGAGTTGGCATTAAGGCTATACAATTGACATTTTGTGTGCTATTTGTTCCATAACATCAGTTGCGCATGCATTATCGCCATAAAGTGCATGTATAACCGCTTTTTCAATACAGCTTGTGCTTCTTGCGATAATACACCAACTCTAATACTTTTTAAGATGTTGGCATAAGTGAGATCTGCAGATTGCTGCATGTTCTCAGTTAATTCTCTGTATTGGAAATGTTGCCAAAGTTAACATTACCTATGCTACCAATAGTTTTCTCGCAGAGTTTGTGGCCTAAGGTTTTAAAAATCGGTTCACCTTTTACTGGTGTCAATTGTAGAAGATTTCTGAAAACGATAATGTGTTTCCCAGCAAAGAGTTCTTCCTTATTACTTTTAAGCACTTCTTGCAATCTGAGATGAATCAAAGCCAACATTAGATTGGAGACCATGCTCACTTCATCTATTAGTAACATTTTCATTTGCTTCAATACTCTCCGTAATTCCATTGCAGCTTCTGCAGAAAGTTTGTAGTAGTCTAATTTATTTTGATGCTCTATTGGAAGCAGTAGTATTCGATGTAAAGTCATACCGCCTATGTTGTAGGCAGCTAAACCTGTGGGGGCTGTTACAACAGCTGACAGTTTGTGAATTGCTACAGGAACTTGCTAATCATTTTGATTAAGAATGTTTTCCCTGATCCAGTTTCACCATTGACGTACAGCAGTATAGGTTTGTAATTTTGGCAGGTACATTCTTTATTTTCGTGCTGTACGCCATGCACAATTTGTTTTGTTACCTCTTCAAAAATGGTGTGCTGATCGTTGTTAAGTTTTCCTTGTTGCACAGTTAAGTCCTCTGTTTCTTCTTGATACTGATACATGGTGTTTTCTACTTCTGCCATAGCAACTTCAGCCTCATTTGCTATCAGTGGTTGTCCTAATGGCTCTTGACTTCCTGTTACAGAAGTTTGACTACTGTCGCAAGAGTCTTAATCTAGTTGGGCCTGAATTTCTTCTTCTTGTTGCTGCTCATTGTGTAACATTGTTTTGTACTGCGTAAAGTTAACATTGGTGATAGTGCTTTCATTTGCTTTGAAAGCATCTTCATAGCATTCATAATTATCTAGTATGTCTTCCTCCTTTCTCCATGGTTTGAAAAGTTGTAAAAGAGACATGTAATATTGTTCTTTCTGTTGAGGAATTTTTAATGACAACTTCACATGATTAATTAAGCTTTGTTTGTTAAGTTTCACTAAGCTCCCTTTAAAATCGGTCACTCTATATCTATGTTTACTTTCATCGGGTTTTACATTATTTTTGTATGCAAAGTTGTGAGCTATGCAAGATCCCTCACGGCTCATGCCCTTGACATCGCAGACCTCATCACCGTCCAGAACCTTGACTTCCTAGCTATCACCGAAACCTGGTTACATGATGCCTCTGGCCCTCTCCTCGCTTTATCCCTACCCAAGGGTTATACCATTATTAGAAATGACCGCCAATCCAACTTGTCGAAAGGAGGAGGAGTCGCTTTTATTCATAGTGACAAAATCGTTATGAGAGCTGCTCCCCAAACACAGCTTATTTCTGCAGAATCTCTTTCAGTGAAACTATCGCTCTCTCCTACCAACACAGCAACACTCCAACTTATATACCTCCCACCAGGCCCACTGGGCTCATTCATTGATGATGTTGCCGCCACCCTGTCGACTAACACCAAGCCTAACTCTCAGATACTGCTACTAGACAACCTCAACCTAGGCATCTCAGATCCCAAGGACCACATGGCCGCTGAAGTAGACACCACCCTATCCAACCTAGGCTTCTAGCAGTGCATTTGTGATCCTACACACAACAAAGGCAGAATGCTCGATTGGCTAGCTGACCTTAACTGTGACACCAATGTCATCTCTAACGATGCCTGCACCTGGTCCGACCATCATGTTATTACGGAGTTGGTGAGGTGAGTTGAGTCTGCAGGAGTCGCTGCAGTCTCTCTCCCCTGTCTACTACTTCACACAGCGTGTGGGAGGCCTTAAAAACCCTTACCCAGAGCGGAGCGGTTGAGCGGAGTTGGTGAGGCGAGTTGAGTCTGCAGGAGTCACTGCAGTGTCTCTCCCCTGTCTACTACTTCACACAGCGTATGGGAGGGCTTAAAAACCCTTACCCAGAGCGGAGCGGTTGAGCGGAGTTGGTGAGGTGAGTTGAGTCTGCAGGAGTCCGCGGGAGTAGAGGGAGCATGGACTCGACCCTGAACACAGCGAACACCGCGAGTCCGTCGACCCAACAAGAGCAAGAACGAGGAGCAAGAAGCGAAAAAGCGAAAGAAGCAGTTACAAGTGCAGCTGAGCTGGCCGACATAGACGCGGACACGGAGCAGAGCCGGCGCTGGATAAGAAGTGTCAAAACTCTGGTGAAAAAGTTGAAACCAAAGACAACCGTCTTTGCAGAGGGAACGCAGGAAATGAATAAAGAACCACAAGTGCCAAAAGTGCGCCTGAAGACTTTGAACAAGGAGCACAGGGAGGAGACAGGAAAGCTGCCCCCCCAAGGGAAGCTAAAGCGGTAAACAACCAAGATACACCAACTACATCAAACACACATGACATACAAGAGAAACGGAGCACTGAAAACAGTGACCTACCCGTACTCAAAACCATCAGCACCTCGTGTACCGCCGGCATGGTGAGTGGGTTCCGGCACTGGCGGTCGAAGGGCCGCCAGTGATTGACCCTCAACGGGTACGCTGCGATGTGGAGGACCGGGAGAGGTCGAGCGCACTGGACCCACTGGACCATCACGGTAGAGTGCCGCAAGGCATGCCCAATCCAGGGAGAGCTGGAAGGAGCCCTACACAGACGGTGTGTAAGGAGGGGCGTGACCAGGAGAAACATCGAGGGCGGATCGACAATCCGGAGGAACGCGACGAAAGGAACCTGACACCAGAGCACGCAAACAGCCCGGCTTTGGAGCTGGAAACAGCGACAAATGAACACCCACAACGGAACAACCCGGCAAAATCGGTCCGAGCATTAGTACACAAAGACCCAACTCTAGCAGAAACTGTCGAGGAGACAGGCATCAAGGAAAGTGACACGATAGAAAGCACAGGCGCCAAAAGAAAAAACATGACCCAGCAAATAAGTAACATTGAGCAGATAAACAAAAACACACCAAGACCTAACCAAAAAAGTGGCGCAGAGCAAAGCACGCAAGAAAGTGAAATTGCCACATCAGACACAGACTCCGATTCAGAGCCAGAGAGAAAATCGTCTCCACTAAAACAGAAAAAAAGAAAAAATAATAGTAAAATAACAATACAAAGAAAGAATCAAGAAAAGATCAACACAATGAAAATGACAAAGACTACTCATGAAAAACTAACTAAAGGGAAAACGACAGGTGAAAACAGAACCGCAAAACTACAAAAAAGAAACGAAGAGCTGCAAAAAGGGCAGCCACCGCCATCGTTATCGGGCACACTGAAAGCATTCTTTTTTAACCAACAGAAGCGCAAACTAGACTCAGAAAATGAGGTATCGGACGCTGAAATTTTAGAAGTGGCTCAGGAGGCCTCAACAGTCAACAGGCCCAGAAGTGTTGCAAGTAGGCACACCTGAAACAGGCCTCTCTCAGATCCTGAGGGAAAAAAGAAACACGGCCATAGCGATTCAGCGCCAAATAGAGGAAAGAGAAGAGAGTCGGAGACTAAGCACGCGGAAAGAACAACATGAAAAGAACACACTAAGAGACGAGAGTGCATTAAAAAGCATAAGCAACGACGTCAGTCGGGAACACTTACAAGAATGGTCCCTGAGGAACCAGATGAAAGCGGCAACTAGTCTTCAACCGACGGCCGCAGATGAAGGAACGGAAACACAAAAACTAAGGCACCAAGGGAAAGATCACTGCCTCAGCGGTCCCGACAGAGACTGGTCTAAAGCCCAACCAAACTCAACTCAGCTATCGTGTACCCCTGAGAAAGCAAGGGACGCAAACGAAACGAACCGACAAAAAGAAGGCCTAAAAGAACTACCTAAACGTGTGCTAACAGAGGGTGAACCATACAGAACCATGCTGAGTGACAGCTTGTTCATGGAAGCGAGGATAACCCCTAGAAAAATAGCAAGCACACCGAAATCCCCTAAAAACAAACGGATAAGCGAAATAACCTCACCGACGCAAAAAGATACGCCAAGCAAAAAAACATACCTATTGACCATCATGTCAGCTTTAACGATTGCCCTAGCTCCATACTGTAAGCTATATGAAGCAATAAAAGAGGGAATACAAGATAACACCTCAATTTTAGCTTCTGTGTCCACAAAAGTCACGAATATAGAAAACTACATGACAGCACTTGAGGAAAAAAACAATGCTTACCATAAGGACTGGGAAAAAGAGGTGGAGGAACTAAAAAAGCAAATCAAGCTTCTACAAAGGGAGAGGGGTCAGGAAGACCCGCATAACACAAGGTACCAGTCTGAAAGTCAGAAGGGCGAAACAGTAGACATCTGCAATGAAGAGCGAGAAGCAAGTGAAGCTAATGAACCATGTCCTGAACGCCAACAGCAATACCCAATCAAGTCGGGATTGTTCAAGCACCCTGAGAAAAAGGTCCCAGTGGTACTGAAACTAGCAAATAAAAATAAACGGCAGAAACAAGCATTGGGAGAGAAGGTGAAGCAGCAAGACACACCCAAGGATAAAGAAAACAAAGAAAAGAAAACCAAGGGCATACAAGAAGACTTACTGAGATCGACAAATAGAGAGAAAAAGAGATGCTCCCAACGATCAGTAGAAGATTTTATGAGCGACACAAACCTGATAAATCTATCCAAACATTGGGAAAACGCCTCCAACAATTCGGTGATCGAGGTAATCCCGGACCAGCAGGAAACAGAACAGAAAACAGTAGTAAAAGGAAACGAAAACCCAAAATCCCCAAAAACTCAAACAAGCAAGAGAACCCGAAAAGCCTCCGAACGTCAAAGGAGTCCAGCACTTGAAGAGCAAACAAGGAAGAAGGACGGCATGCAAACGGCCCCAAGAGAGCAAAGAGAAAGACGTCAAAGCCAGATACATCGAAACAAAGCTTACAAAGGCTCAGACGATCATCAAAAAACAAGAACTCCAAAAATAGAGAAACAAAGACGAATATTTAAAGTTGAACAACTAGACTTGAAAAAAGGCTACATGATTTTAAACAGGAGAACGATCGTGAAACTAATGAGTACAATGAACTCACTGAAAAAAATAAAAACAGAACACATCACTCTAGTGGAACCTTACCACAGAGGAAAGATCGCGAAGGCTTACATCCACGTGAAAGAAACATGCCTGCAAGACATGGACAATAACGTAGCCAGAGAAATGGAGCAAAATGGGTTTGAGTTGACTGAAACAAAATCAGAAACACAAAGAGAAAAGAATCACTTCCCCTACCACCACCAAGGGGAAAGAAAAAGTCGCTACACGTCACGCACAGAAGAGCGCTACCGAGGAAATAGAATAGGCAAAAACCTAGAAGAAAAGGTATATAGCAGAGAGAGAGCAGACGTACGAACCGAGAATCAAAAAGACAACCAAAAACGGACCAATGAAGAGAAGAACAAAGAAAACAGACAACGAAGGAATGAACACCAGGAAACAGACCCAGACAAATACAGGTCACGAACAAGAGGAGAAACTCAATACACTACACGACAAGCAAGCCCGGCGCGCACCTCTTCCTTTAACCGAAACGAGAAACCAGCGAAGACAGCTCTGGCACAAACAAGGAGCAACCCATCAGGCACAGGGCCATTGGCCTGGATAAAAGAAGCACTGAATTTTAACACAGAGAACTAGCAATTAAAGGGATCAGCGCCACCTACAAGAAGTGAACGACTTAACGAGGACCTAGAGATCAGCAAGAAGTGCTTCACTTTGGGTTCCTGAAACACAAGGGGTCACGTTCACTTAACTAGACCTGGTGACGTTGACGTGCCTCGACGGTTTCATAGTAGAACTATCGGCAGCAAGTAGAGGTGTGTTTGGACGCCCGTCATCAGGTTTGTTAACAGCTACAAAAATGGGAGTAGGTCTGGCAACACCCATTAAGCTCCACGAATCATACGAAACGTTAGTCACACTGACCTCCTGGTACGACCAATCAGAAGGGCAGAAGAACAGGCACAGCAACCAAATCATCATAATAAACACCTATTGGAACCCGCTAAAAATGACAGCAAAAACCTACTGTACCAGGATGAAGGATCTGCTAGACTCGCTCTACACAGAACATATCAACGCACACATCATAGTGTGTGGAGACCTAAACGCGGACTGTAGCGAGGGGAACAAAGAAACACAAGCAGGGAAACCCCGCAAAGCAACCAGAGACAGAGGGATCGCATGGGGCTTATTGACTAAACCTAGAAGCCTCCAGAACATCGCAGAACTTTTTCCGAAGCAAACGAACATCCCGACCTGGGAGAATCTGCATTGCAAAACAACCTTGGACTACATATACGTATCCACTGAACTGACAACAAGTATTCAAGAGTTCAAAGTTCAGAAAACAACGCACAGCGATCATAATTTTTTGACATGCAAATGGTTAGGAACACAAACACAGAACCCAGTATACAAGTACAACCTTGACATAAATAACCAACAATCAAGAACCTGTTTGAAGGAAGAAGACATCAAAAGGATAACAGAAAAATACGAACTGCCTGATCCAACAAGGCCTCAAGCTCCTGGGAACCGTCCGAATTACTTACCGCTATTGATCCTGTATAGAAAACTAGTGGGAAGTCAGAGGAGAAGCAAACCATCCCACACTCATGTCTATGACAGATTGGTGCTGGAAAAAAGAAAAGTGGTCAGGAGACTGAGAAAAATCGCAAAAAAATGTGATCTCCAAGAAACCTGGGAAACATGGAGTACAGAGTCTAAAAAATATAAACAGTGGCTAACGCAACATAGACTCCAACTTTACCAGCAAGACGCGGAAAGCATGTTGAAATGTCTCAGCACAAAGAAATCAAGTGACTTCTGGTCATTAATCAAAGCATCAAACCCGGGCAAACCAACAGAACTGGTAAACGCGGTCGACGAAACAAGATGGAAGACTTACTTAACGACCCAATTTCAGCTTCCAGACTCGCGAGAAATACCAGCAAAATGTGAATCATCAACCCCTTGGGTGAACGTAGCAAACAGCGTGGAAATAGAACGGACCATCAATAACTTGAAATCATCGAGGGCCCCAGGCCCAGACGGCTTGACTAATGTTGAACTGAAGCAGTCCCCGAAAGCCTGGGCTGCAATAATAAGTAAAATCTTCACCCACTGCGCACAATCAAAAATGGTCCCAGAGACTTGGCAAAAGGCGATCATAGTACCTGTCTATAAAAAAGGCGGAAGAGAAGATCCGGAAAGCTACAGGCCCATAGCTCTGTTGGATATCGTGGGAAAAATATACGCAGCACACCTATTGGTCCACTTCAGAACCTGGGCACACCACGCACCCTGTTTTGACATCTTTCAGACCGGGTTCCAGAAAAACGGAAGCACAACTATCAACATAATGATGCTACAAATCCTGAAAGCAAAAACAAGAGAAGGAGCACCTCGAGTCTATCTGGCCTTCGTAGATTTATCCAAAGCTTTCGATAAAATCGACAGAGAGAAACTATGGACCAAATTAAAGAATTGGAAATGCCCAACGTCAATCATAGAGCCAATAACAGCTTTACATGAAAACACAAAGATCAGAGTAAAACTGAGCAAACAAGGCGCCCTATCAAGAGATAACAGTCCAGAGAGGCGTCAAACAAGGCTGTCCACTAGCCCCAGCCTTGTTTATAGCTTTCTTGGGGGACTATCAGCACGAGGAAGAAAAAATAAGAGCCTTCCCTCCCAAAATTGGCAAAAGCTTCATCTCACGACTCCTTTATGCTGATGACGAAATCATCATCGACCAGACTCCAATTGGTCTGCAGCGAAAATTGACACGCTTGGCAAACTACATGAGAAAAAACAACTTGGAAATAAACGCAGTTAAAACCAAAGTGTTGATTATGGAAAAAACGACAACGAAGAGGTCGAACCTACGGACATGGCGACTAGAAGACTCAAAACTAGAAATAGTCGATAAGTTTAAATACCTTGGGGTGACCATGGACGGATCATCAGCAGAAAAAGCGATGCAAGAACAACTGTGGGATAAAGTCGAAATACTCACTACCCAAACAAGATTGATCGATAAAAAATTTGGAAAATTTTCCATCATTCCTGCGATAAAATTCTACAAGACCAAGGTGGTGCCATCTATCACATATGGAATGGAAGCTTTTTTTAACGTCCCAAAAGCTACATGGCAAAAACTTGAAGGACACGTGTGGAAATCAGTACTGGGCTTGCCCAAGTCGACCTCTATGTCAGCAGTAAGAAGGGAACTAGGTCTAGTTTCACTCGCTGCCTCGGTGGAGCAAAGCAAGATGAGGCTTTACAGAAAAATCATAATGGCAGATTCATTACCCATATACAATGTGATTGCAGAAGAACTAAAAGAGGGCACCTGTAAAGCACTCAACAAATGGGTGGCCTGCACAGAAGAAGACCTGAAAACAAACCCTGAACGAGTGAAAACCAAAATTGAACTTATGGACTGGATCCGGTCATCAGATACTGCAAGGGCCAACAAGCTACTCACCCATCTCCCCCGACGTATAACAAGGTAAAAACGCCCTTAAACTACTGCAGACAATTCCCGAACAAAAAGATGCGAAGAACATTTTTGAAAGCCAGACTAAACCTCCTGATGACCCAGCAAATCCTAGCAATTCGCACTCCAAAGACGGACAACAGCTGCCAGCTATGCAAAATTAAAGAGGAAGTGGAAACGTTGAAACACCTTGTCCTGATATGCCCAAAGACACGGCCAAACAGAGACATATTCCTTTTACCTTGTATACAAGGGGCGAGCACCCTAGATGAAGAGGCTGTATGGAACCGGTTAATATCGGGAGAGAGGACGAGATGGACCATCGTAATGGTGAAACTGATAGAACTGGCCTTCGAAATGATTGACAATAAAACCACAATCATACCTGGTTGAGAAGGGGTCGCAACAACGCCATACATCATGTGATCATTGCAAAACATTTTTCCGCTACTCAAGTCACATAAAAGAAGGGACACAACTTGGAGACACAAAGATAGGAGTCTCTTTTAAGCTGAGAAAGCTTCCTACCCTACGATCAAAGCATGAACACGCTGAGGCGCGTCTGTAGAAGGAGAAATAGCTCTTGTAAAAATCGTAAAAATATTTTCGATTAAATTCAAGTAAAAAAAAAAAAAAAGTATTACCTTCCTCCTGCCAGCCACCAACCCCCAGCCCACACCTACCATAGCCCCCGCTATACCTACCAGAAATAAAAAAGATATCACCATGGAGAAACTGCTTCCTCTTATCCTCCCTTGCTTGAACACTCTTGCTTCACAGCACAAGGACAAGGACCCCACTGTTTTAGTAGACGCTTTTAACAGCCTAATGACCAATGCCATTGAGAGCATAGCGCCACTAAAGATCTGCAAAGCCAAACAACAGTCCCACCTGAACTCTTGGTTCACCCCGTAGCTCAACGCTCTGTCCAAAGAAAAGCGCAAGGCCGAAGCCCTTTGGAAAAGTCACCCCAGCACAGCCAATAAAGCCTCCTTTCTGATCACCTCTCTTAATTATAAGGAGGCCATACTTCAAGCCAAAAAGGAGACATACAATTCACGCATATCCCAGGCAGAATCGAACACTAGAGAATTATTCAAAATCCTCAAATAGTTAGAATCTCCCTCACCTGCCCCGGACACGTGCACCAAGGACAGCACCTGGTGCAACAATATACAAAATGCCCTTCTTAACAAAATATCCACCTTGCAATCAAAAATCAACGCCAAACAAAATACCCTCCACACCCCAATATTTAGCAATACCAGGCCACCTAAAATAACTACCCCCGACTCCCCGAGCTTCACACTGCTCACCGTTGTGGAGGTTGAAAAAATCATCTGTAACTTAAAACCTTCGAACTGCCAAGGGGACGCTTGTCCAGCCCTGATCATTAAGGACTTGGCTCATGACCTCGCTCCTTTTATCACCACTTTTGACAAACGCCTCCTTTCAATCGGGAGTGGTCCCCAATAACCTGAAGGATGCATGGGTTATCCCTCTCCTAAAAAAAACACCTTAGACCCGGAGGCTCCAACCAACTACAGGCCCATCACAACGGTCCCATTTCTGCTAAAAATCCTAGATAGAGCAGCCTATGTTCAGATACAGAACTATCTGGAATCAAACAACCTATTAGGCACGAGACAATCCGGCTTCAGACCTAAGCACGGTACGGAGACAGCCCTCCTCGATCTCAAAACCCAAATTGAGGACCTCAAAGACAAAGGTAAACTAGCCCTGTTACTACTATTAGACTTATCTGCTGCCTTTGATCTGGTTAATTACCAAATCCTCTGTCACCACCTGAAAACGGCAGCTCATTTCTCCGACGTGGCCACAAACTGGATTCAATCCTTCCTGGATAACAGACAGATGAGGGTATTCTCGCCCACCTCCTCTGCTGACCCTGTCCCTTGCGGGGTCCCCCAAGGATCGTGTGCATCCCCTACCCTTTACAATGTATTTACTAAACCCTTATTTGATGTGCTTGACTATCTGGGTGTCACCTGCACGAATTATGCGGATGACACCCAGATACTCATCCCAATCTCGGGTGATTACACAGTAGATTCGAAAGCCTTAAATGACATTTACCATGTCTTTCAAACATGGATGGCCCAACATGAGCTCTGTCTCAATGACGACAAGAGAGAGCTCCTCATCCTAAGTACACAGCAAAGACTAAACAAGTTGAACCCTATGTTCAGCTCCTTTAACATTGATGGAAATCTAATAAAAGTCTCCAAAGATACCAAAACGCTTAGAATGTACCTCAATTCCACCCTCTCCCTTCACAGACAAACAAATGCAGTTGCGGCCGCCGCCCCCTATACCTGCAAGCTGATCACAGCATGTCGCCCTTTTCTTTCCACTCACAACTGTACTACCCTTGCTAGAACCCTGATCATGCCCAAGCTGGACTACTGCAATGCATTGTACAAGGGCACTAATCAGGGTAACCTAGACAAGCTCCAGATCATACAAAATAACGCCATCAGGGCAGCCCTCAACATCCCCAGATCGGCACACATTTCGGATACCAGGAAGAACCTTCATTGGTTGTCAGTCACCCAAAGGATCTCACTAAAATCGCTTGCCCTAACCTACAAATGCATGAATAACCTGGCCCCCACTTATCTCTCCTCACGATTCACGCTGCATACCCCAGTTCGCTCACTTAGATCTACCCTGAACCAGAACCTACTGATACCTAGATACAAGCTCCAAACAGCTGGTGGATCCAGCTTTCCAGTCCTGGCAGCCAAACTGTGGAACGCGGTCCCCCTGACAATCAGAAACCTCCCCTCCCTCAACCTATTCAAACACAGAGCCAAATGTTGGCTAGTAACCTCCAATGCCCAAGCTACACTCTGAAAGCGTGATGCGACAACCCATTTATGGATGTACTATTTGACAACCCATGGATCGTTGTACTACTTACCTATGCCTCCTATTTCTATGCTATATCTAATGATTGATATATATAATCACTGTATGTAACTTATGTAACCATTGCTTTTAAGATATGCACCCGGTAGCCTCCGGGCCTGGTTTGCGCTATACAAATAAAATAAATACAAATATGTGGTACAGACACATGCTTTCCAGAGTGGTACTCCTGTTTGGATAGTATGTGTCCAGTAAATTCTTTTTCAGAATGTCTTGGCTGTTGGGATCATTTCTGGCAATAGTTTCTATGTCCTCATATGATTTTAGCACTCTTTTTTTAGATTTTGCAGGACCAAGACTGAGCCATTCTATGTTGTCTGATTTCCGGTACAAAGCAGTGCCGGTTAAACGATCTGCTGCTTCATAGGCCCCACATTCTCTATGAGAGAGCATTTTTATGCCGAGGCTGTACAATTTCTGTGATAATGTTTTGGCTGATGCTAGGTCATCCCAGAGGTCTTGAAGCTCTGTTTTTCTGCTTTTGTTAAGTAGGCTGTAACATATCGTGCAACAACTGTTGAATTGTCTGCAATGTACTGCACATCTATGTTTTGCATTCCATAATGGGGCAATGCTTACATTGTAATCATTGATATATTTTGATTCTTCCCTTCTTTTTATGTAATACGTGTTTTTAGGTGATTTACCTTTAACACTATGTCGAACTGAAGACATGAAGTTGTTTACTTCACCTGTTTCTGTAACTGGTCTGGGGAAACCAAAGTGGCATTTGGTGTAGTATTTATAATTGTTTTTCTATTTACGGCAACAATATTTGCCACATTTGTGTCTTTGAAATTGTAAAATCTGCCCATGCAGCTCACTATGACTCTGTTGTGAAGGGATTTCACATGTGACATATTTTTGGATAAACTCCAAAACAGTGCTATCACTGTCGTGCCCAAATTTCGGTGCACCTTTGATCCATAACAGCATGTGAATATGTGGTGCTCCTCTCGCTTGATATTCTTTTCTCCAAAAGAAGTGTTGCACTTCTCCAAGGGAAGGAACACTTTTATTGCAAATAAAGTGTAGCATTGCAATGAAACAATGATGGAAATATCTTGAGACATTAACTGGATCTAGAGAGCAAAGTTCTCCAGGTGTTAATATATCTATGTTGTTTTAGTTGCTGTTTGCTATGCATAGGAACTCATGCAAATTTTCCCATGCGTATTCTGCACAATTTAGCGTAACAAAGCAAGTTGGTGGTCCAAGGTTTTTGATCATGCAACACACTTCTCCGTGCCCTCTAAACCAGTATTCCTTTGTACCGCGCATGTCTGCAAACAAATTTGTTATACATGATTGTAAAACCTCATCTTTTTCTTGTACTTTTTGTATTAACTGCGTAGCTGACATATTTTGAAAGTGTGTTCCAGATTTAAGAATGTGTGCAACTCCATAACATAGTGTTGCTAATTCACTTTATAGAGTAGGTGGAATATGTATTCCTCATTTTGTCTAAATCTGGGATCTTGGGAATACATTCATAATGGGCGGTATTCTGATGCCCCAATCTGAGTGGGTATATCATCGTACCTCCCACCTTTGCCAGTAGGAAATAGCAGTGGAAAAGCACGTGCTTCTATACTTTTTTCCCAAATACTCATTGGTGACCCTTTGGTTTGTCGCATTTGGTAAGTTTCTAGTGCATCATCTATACTTTCATTGGAATTCAATGAATGAATTGTGCAATGGTCTAAGTGAGTGGATACTGTAGCTGGATCCAGAAGTTCGAATTGTCCAGTTTCTGTGTAAGTCTACTAATTGTTGCCAATTTTTTTTGTCCTTTGTTGGCACTCCATTTACCAAGACTATTAAAGAATGCTCTATTGAACGTTCCACTCCTAGAGTGTGCACATTTTCCGTTAGATCTAATGGCAAGTACACTACTTTTGCCACAAATGCCTTTCACCAATTCAGAGTTTTTGCATGAAGGCGTATAATTGCTTGAAATGGGTGAACTGTTTGAATTATTATGCTCTCATACAAATTGAGCTGTTGCAGGATTTTTGGTAATGGAAACAATTCCAAATTATTTGTAATTGCACGTAAATGAGTGTGGTTGTTGTCTAATTTTGCAGTACAGTAACTGCAACATATTAGACGTTCAGTTACTTCATATTTGCTTTCAGCTAAAAGGTACAACACTAATTCAAACCATTAAGGGGGTAATTCATAGAATTCAGCACACAAGTGGCGCATGCGGCGGCGCACAGTGTGCGCGTGCGAATCCCTGCGCCAGCTGTGTGCGCCAAAACCCATTTCCGCGCACAGCGTATTCATGGATTCCAGCTACCTAAACCAGCCGTGGCGCACAGTGGCGCAGCGACCCTGCAGCATCGCCAGTTACGCCCCCAAGAATGCCTCTCGCGCAGGGAAAAGCCATCAAAATCCCCAATCCAGCGCAAAGGGCTGCGCTAACCCTGTACCAGCACGGCCAGCGGGTTACGTGTATCACTGGGGTGCGCAGAAAGAATCTCACGTCATATCAGCTGGGTACGTGCATTAAAGGGGTGCGCTTGAACTTCCACACGCGATTCCATCAGGGTACGTATACATCAGGGGTGCGCGGGAATTTTCACAAGTGAATTCAGCAGGGTACGTGTATTCCAGGGGTGCGCGGGAAGTTCCACACGCGAATGTCCAGGCTATGTGTATTTCGGGGTGCGCGGGAAGTTTCACACGCGATATCAGCAGGATACGTGTATTCCAGGGGTGCGCGGGAATTTCCACACGCGAATGTCCAGGCTACGTGTATTTCGGGGTGCGCGGGAAGTTCCACACGCGATTCCATCAGGGTACGTGTATTTCAGGGGTGCGCGGGAAGTTCCACACGCAATTTCAGCAGGGTACGTGTATTAAAGGGGTGCGCTTGAACTTCCACACGTGATTCCATCAGGGTACGTGTACATCAGGGGTGCGCAGGAATTTTCACACGTGAATTCAGCAGGGTACGTGTATTCCAGGGGTGTGTGGGAAGTTCCACACGCGAATGTCCAGGCTACGTGTATTTCGGGGTGCGCGGGAAGTTCCACACGCGATTTCAGCAGGGTACTTGTATTCCAGGGGTGTGCGGGAATTTCCACACGCGAATGTCCAGGCTACGTGTATTTCGGGGTGCGCGGGAAGTTCCATACGTGATTTCAGCAGGGTACGTGTATTCCAGGGGTGCGTGGGAAGTCACACACGCAAAGTCAGCAGGGTACGTGCATGTCAGGGGTGCGTGGAAAGTATCACACGCAATTCCATCAGGGTACGTGTATTACAGGGGTGCGCGGGGAGCACCACACGTGAATTGCACATGTGGGTCCTCCCAGGTGTTCCCTCTACACCCTCCACGGCCCCTGCAGGTGGCTCACACCACAGGGGCCTACCCTGCACATGTCCTGCAGGCACCCCATCCACCATGGCCATGCCCCCCAGCCAACCCCCATGTCAACTTGCACAACTGCCCACCAACTCATGTCCCCACCACCCCCACCCCCCAGCAGTGCAGGGGCACCCTCCACCAGGCCCCCACCCATGTCCAACTCATGTTCCCCACCACCCCCACCCCCCAGCACTGTGGGGCACCTGCCAGAAGGCCCCCACCCATGTTCCCCACCACCCCCAGCCCCCAGCAGTGCAGGGGCACCCTCCACCAGGCTCCTACCCATGTCTCCCACCACCCCCACCCCCCAGCAGTGCAGGGGCACCCTCCACCCGGCCCCCACCCATGTCTCCCACCACCCCCACGCACCAGCAGTGCAGGGGAACCCTCCACCAGGCCCCCACCCATGTCTCCCACCACCCCCACCCCCCAGCAGTGCAGGGGCACACTCCACCAGGCCCCCACCCATGTCAAAAAACCAGCCCCCAGCAGTGCAGGGGCACCCTCCACCAGGCCCCCACCCATGTCTCCCACCACCCCCACCCCCCAGCAGTGCAGGGGGACCCTCCACCAGGCTCCCACCCATGTCTCCCACCACCCCCACCCCCCAGAAGTGCAGGGGCACCCTCCACCAGGCCCCCACCTATGTCTCCCACCACCCCCACCCCCCAGCAGTGCAGGGGCACCCTCCACACAGGCCCCCACCCATGTCTCCCACCACCCCCACCCCCCAGCACTGTGGGGCACCTGCCAGCAGGCCCCCACCCATGTCCAACTCATGTTCCCCACCATCCCCACCCCCCAGCACTGTGGGGCACCTGCCAGCAGGCCCCCACCCATGTCCACTCATGTTCCCCACCACCCCCACCCCCCAGCACTGTGGGGCACCTGCCAGCAGGCCCCCACCCATGTCCAACTCATGTTCCCCACCACCCCCACTCCCCAGCAGTGCAGGGGCACCCTCCACCAGGCCCCCACCCATGTCTCCCACCACCCCCACCCCCCAGCAGTGCAGGGGCACCCTCCACCAGGCCCCCACCCATGTCTCCCACCACCCCCACCCCCCAGCAGTGCAGGGGCACCCTCCACCCGGCCCCCACCCATGTCTCCCACCACCCCCACCCCCACCCCCCAGCACTGTGGGGCACCTGCCAGCAGGCCCCCCCATGTCCAACTCATGTTCCCCACCACCCCCACCCCCCAGCACTGTGGGGCACCTGCCAGCAGGCCCCCACCCATGTCCAACTCGTGTTCCCCACCACCCCCACCCCCCAGCAGTGCAGGGGCACCCTCCACCAGGCCCCCACCCATGTCTCCCACCACCCCCACCCCCCAGTGGTGCAGGGGCACCCTCCACTAGGCCCCCACCCATGTCTCCCACCACCCCCACCCCACAGCGGTGCAGGGGCACCGTCCACCAGGCCCCCACCCATGTTTTCCACCACCCCACCCCCCAGCGGTGCAGGGGCACCCTCCACTTGGCCCCCACCCATGTCTCCCACCACCCCCACCCCCCAGCAGTGCAGGGGCACCCTCCACCAGGCCCCCACCCATGTCTCCCACCACCCCCACCCCCCAGCAGTGCAGGGGCACCCTCCACCAGGCCCCCACCCATGTCTCCCACCACCCCCAACCCCCAGCAGTGCAGGGGCACCCTCCACCCGGCCCCCACCCATGTCTCCCACCACCCCCACCCCCCAGCAGTGCAGGGGCACCCTCCACCAGGCCCCCACCCATGTCTCCCACCACCCCCACCCCCAGCAGTGCAGGGGCACCCTCCACCCGGCCCCCACCCATGCCTCCCACCACCCCCACCCCCCAGCAGTGCAGGGGCACCCTCTACCAGGCCCCCACCCATGTCTCCCACCACCCCCATCCCCCAGCACTGTGGGGCACCTGCCAGCAGGCCCCAGCTCATGTTCCCCAGCCAACATGTCATCACAATCTAGATCCCTGGTCCCTATGGTCAGCCTCCAAATACAAAACACCCACCCGAGTATTGCATCCACCCACTCAGAAATGGCAATTACATGACAGAACACCAATTTCAAGTTTCAAAACAAACACATGTCCCTCACATACACCCAATGGGCGTCAGTGAATCTCAAAACCCATATCATGATATGCATGAAACCAATGAGATACTACACATTGAAGTTCAATAAAAAAATATGTATTAAAGGAAACATAAATAGAATCAAAAATAAAGAAACAGAAATGGGAATGTACAAAAATGAAAAGAAGCATGTCCGTGAAAAAAAGCAAAACCAAAAATCATAATCCAAAGTAATGGTGTCCAAAGTCACTGTCCACAAAAGAAAATCCAATGGGAAATAATAATGGAAAGCCATTGCTCCATGGTCAAATTGTGAAAGAAATATACAATCCAACAGTGAACTATGTATATACGAACAAGCCAGGGTCCATTATCCCAACAAAAGAAATTAAACCTATCTAACTACACTAACTAATAAAATAAACTATATACAAAAATGTGGCCAATGTCCAAAAGGTCCAAAATAAATCCCCAAAAAAAGGAAAACTAACACTACCTACATAACTATGTACAAGGGCAGCGGGCTAGTTTGACGGCTCACTTTTGGATGTCCCGGGCCAGGGCATCATCAAACTCCTGCTCAATGTCCTGGAGGCGGTCCTCCTCCATGGACCCGAGGGTCCGCAGGGCCGTCGACGTGTCCACCTCCAAACCCCTGCGGATTGCCTTGAGGCACTCGGCCCGCCTCAGGGCCCTCCGCATGGAGTTCTCCGCCCTGACCATTGTGAGCCGTGCCTCTTCCGCCCGCTGCCGCTCCGCATCTATGGCGTGGCCCAACCGCTGCCACACGGAAGACACTCTCTGTCCTGGGTCCTCCTGCCCTCCGGCCGATGCCTGCCCCTCCGATGTTGAAGGCCCCGAGCCTTCATGCCTCCCACCACGTTGCTGCTGCTGCTGTGCCTCTGCCCGTGCACTGCCTCCTGCTGCCTGCACATCCTCCGCCGGCTGGGGTGCAGTCGTTGATGTGGCCACCCCTGCTGGACGTCCGACTCCCGACTGTGGCAGGGATGCCTCCTCCACCAGCCTGGCCGCACCGTCAGAGGCAGCTCCACAGGGCACCGAGGTGACTGATGGGTGGGAAGATGGCACGGAGGACGACTGGCACGTAGGGGGTTCAGTTGAGGAGGGGGTCGTAGCAAGCCCCATCAAATCGAGGAATCCGGCCTGGGTGACCTGTCCCAGCAGGCTGACGTGGTCAACGAGCCATTCGAAATGACGTGCAGTCTCCTCATGAAAAGACTGCAGGTCACCTCGCATGGCCCGTTGACGCAACGCCACACCAGTCAGGACAGGCTCAACCCGGACCCGGATAGCCACGTCCGCAGGCAGAGAAAGGCCAGTTGTCGTTTGCTCATCCCCTGCCTGAAAACGGGTCTGGACGTAGGCATCCCTGCTGGTGCAAGATGATGCAGGGACAGGATCAGGGACAGGATTGCACACAGGCACCTCCCCGGCAGCCTGTGCTGCCTCCTGTCCCTGGTCTTGCACTGCACCACTAGCACCAGTGGGATCCCCACCTCCAGACCCCGTCTCTGTTGCTTGCACGGCCTCCTCCTCCACTAAACCCCCCACCAACCTGGATGACTCTGTGCCATCTTCCCCCGTTGGGCCCTGTGGGGTCCCAGCTGCCCCTTCTGCTGCCGAGGAGTCCAACTCCAACCTCCGCCTCTTGGACCTCCCCCCGGCAGCTGCGGCCTGGGACGCGGCATCGGATTCCTCACTCCCCGACGAGATGACAACATGGGAGGGGAGCCAGGCCTTGCCTCTCCGGCTGGCGGTGGGATCCCCGCCGCTGTGCTCCACAGCACCTTCTCTGCCCTCTTCATCAGTTGACGCTGCAGACACACACATGTCATTTCAACTCGCACACATGAGCCATACCACAGCCATATCGCAACTGCCAGCACCACCCATACCCATACAACAGCATGAGCAGGCAAAGCTGAGCCAGACATCACATGCAACACAGGAAGTGCACCACACATGTACACACACCACCACACTTGCATGCATGTGTACACCTCTGCCAAGTGTCGCAGTGTTAAGATGGGCATCCATGTCACATCTGCCAATCAGGCTTCCACATCCGGCTGTCACATGCATCCATGTTGCATCACTGTTGCACCCTTGTCAAATACACACAAATGCACATGTACACAGTGCTGATACATGCAGCTGAAAACAACATACATGCGTGACATCACGGACATTTCTACTTACATACACATTCATCCAAACATGTGTGCCCACACAACTGCATTTGGCATGCAAGCCTACACACACAAGCACCATCCATGTCTCACACATTCCAGCCCTCGCATGTGTTAGCCCCACGGCCCTGTACACCCCCACCCATACTCGACCCCATACAAACAGATGTGCAACCTGCACACTACTGAAACATCACCACACGCACAGCTCACAATCAGGATGCATGTACACTTACCGCTCGACTCCAGATGGGTCTGCCTCTCAAGGACCTGGACGTGGAGCGCTGGGGATATGCGTTCCAGGACCCTCATCTGATCTTCCGACAAGTGGCCCCGGCGCCCCTTGGCATCCGCTGCCTTCAAGAGGCGCCGGCCCTTGTTCAGAGTCCTGGACCTGAAGTCCTCCCAGCGCTTCTTGACATGTTGGAAGTCGCGGACTGCCACCCCCTCCGCGTTGATGGCAGTCACGATGTCAGTCCAGATCCGAGTCCGTCCTTCCTTGTCAGCACGGGAACTTCCGAAGAGGGCATCATACTGCCCCTGGACTTGCTCCACCAGGACACCAACTTCGGTGGAACTGAAGCTGGTGCCCCTCTGCCTCTCGGGCCTGGGGTTGTCAGTGGTCTCAGATGGTGTTTGCCCCGGCAGGACAACCCCAGAGGCAGGAGTGGGTGGGCAACTGGGTCCTGGGGCTGGGCTGTGGAGTGATGGAATCCCAGTCGGGAGTTTTCGGTTCCAGCAAGGGTGGTCACAGCAACAACACCCCTGGCTGATGTGCAGGCAGCAAATGGCAGGGCACGTGGGCAGCAGGCAGTCAGGCAGCAGCAGATGGCAGGTTGGAGTGTGCTCGGGGCTCTGGGGGGCAGTAGTTCGGCCTTCTGGGCAGGAGCGTGGTCTTCCGTGTGCTTACGCGTGGTCAGCTTGATACGGAGTGATTTGGCACGTGAAAATTCGGCACATCAGTGTGTAATTCGAGGAAAGGCCCTTAGCGCGTAAGCGCGTCTGCACGCATACGCAATTTCATTGGACAGAAGGCCCCTGAAGCGCAAGCACCCCTGTGACATGACATGCACAGGCATGCATGGGCATTTCAGCGCGCGTGAAAAACTGCACGTCCGCGTGTAATACGAGGAAAGGGCCCATGCGCGTAAGTGATGTGACGCGCACGTGCGTTTCCCTCAGCACGGGTTAAAGGTGAGCGGGCCCAGCAGTTCGCTGTACGTGCCTTTCGTGGAGACCGACGTGTGTTGCTGCTTCCTGTTGTTTCGCGCGCCATCACAACTTCACAGCTATCAAGGACGTATCTCTTCTTTTGGCGGGGGTATTGGCTACGCGTGTTTTTCTGCATCGCGCTAGTCAGATGGTGAGTCGCACACGCTCTTTTTCCCACTGCGGTTGCCCCTGTGTATCGCACCCATTTTCGATGTCATAGTAGCCTGCCTGTCCCACGCGTACGCGTTATTCGTGTTACTGGGTGCCACCGCGTACTGCGGGAGGTTGAATCCACGCACGTAGGCTGCAGGGTTGCGTGCACGGTTTTACTGCAGTTTTGGGGTGCCTGAGCGTTGTGTGACCCGTCTCCACATCACCGGGGTCACATACAGCCTTGCAGGTGCAGGGGGGCTGTTAACATCTTGCTTCCCACCCCCTTCACCCCAATTGCCCAGGTCAATTGTGGTGTACACCTCCCATTGGCACCACTCCATCTGTGCCAGCACTACTACATCTGTGCCATGGTGGGGAGGGCACCAAAGGTGAGGGGCGCCTCAGCTGGGCGTCCTCCTCGTGGTGGGCGTGGTCGGGGACATGGCCGTGGTGACCAGGGAGTAGGGGGACTCCAGGGAGTCCAGGGCGGCCACAGAGGGGGAAGAGGCAGGGGTGCGCCACTTGAGCACAATGTTGTGCCATGTGTCGGTGCAGTCATGCCACCACCCCCTGTGGTTCCGGGGGATGCAGCTTCTGCATCTGGCACTGGTGCCTGTGTGACCCGGCAGTCTGTTCCATTGACTGCCACGGGCCCAAGGGTAGTGGTAGCTGCAGGTGCAGCTGTGGACACCGCCACCCAGGCTCGGGGTCTGCCAGCGCAGGTTGCGTTGGCACTTGAAGAGCCCTTGGTAGATCTCGAACAGGCCAGGGGGGAAACCATAGGGGCAGGCCGGGCTGCTCAGACCAAGACACGTGTCCCTGGGGCAGTCATGTCATCTGCTGCCCAAACAGCCGGGTGTTGGCAAGTGCAAGGGCAGATGCACCCAACAGCACCCCGGTTGTGAGTCTGCCAACCAGGACCGTTGCGGTCAATGACCCTGCCACAGCTGATGTTGCTGCGCAGGGTCCATTAGTGGGCACCCAGCTGCCACTGACACGAGTCAGGCCTTTGGTCATCCCTCCACCTGCCACTCCCTTGGCTCAATCCACCAAACCCACTGGCCATACTGGTCAGGGCGGCATTAGCCAGCCAGGGTCTGCGCCACAGTCCAAGAGGAGGAAGGTTGCACCTGCAGCACAGGCTGGGACCCCACACACAGCCACAACCTCCTGCACGTCGAGGAAGAAGCCTTTCTGTAAGCAGGAACTGGACTTCCTCGTGGACTACGTGCGGGGCCACAGCCGTGACATTCTAGTGGGTGCCAATAGTCAGACTACGGCTGCCCAACGTGACACCCACTGGAAGCATGTTGCGGAACATGTCAGTTCATTCGGTCATGAGGTGCGCATGGCGCAAGAGTGCAAAAAGCGTTGGAATGACATCAAATGCAGCACTAAGGCTAAGCGTGCCTCTAATTACAACTTGACTCTGGTGACTGGCGGTGGGCCTGCACCAGAGGAGGAAGAGCTCACTCCGCATGAGGCACTCGTTGCAGAGTTCATACCACCTGAATTGGTCGAAGGAGTGGGAGAGATGCTGATCTCTGATGCCCAGTCCAGTGAGTGTTCATGCGTGTTTGTTGAGGAGGTGTGTGTTTCACTTGTGGGATGTGTTGTGCATGATTGCCGCTACATGTGACGTGTACATGGTTCTGATGTGTAAGTAATGCAATGCTTCCGTCATCCATGTCTCCTCTGCCTGCATGCGGGGACTCCATGTAGGCATGCTCCCTTGCCCCTCCTCCGCCACTCTGCACCCCAGTTCCACCTTTGCACTGGTGTTCTTCAATCTTGCCAATGTGTACTTTCTTGGTCATGCGTCCTGTGTAGATGCTAACTTCCAGCGTAGAATCTGCCAAACATATGCCGTGTGGTACAGCCTTAGTACATGATGCAGGGTATCTCACTTGTACTGTGCATAGGTCAGATCTCCCTCAGGGACATGAGTGCCCATTCATGCTCCATGTGCATTGCACGCAAGCCCCTATGTGTCCTTGACTGGATGATCACTGTAATACAAGTCCTTGGTTACATACATTGCCTGCCATCTCATCAGCCTTCCCATGTCAACTATGGCTCAGTCTTGCATTGCACACATTTTTAGGGTCTAACAATCTGTGTGGCTCACAGGCCTCAGCCTGTTCAATAGCCATTGACTCGATCCAACTGTTGTTGTGTCTTCTTCACACATGGGCGGAATCCAGAGTTTTCATCATGTGTCCTGCTTACGTCCCTGCATCATTTGCAGTGTTGTCACTTGAATCACATTCAGCTGTTGATGCCAGTCAACACTGCCTGTCAATACACAGGTGTATGGTCAGCCTTTTGATACCATGCTAGGCATCCCTGCTTTGGTACTGGGGTGGAGGGGTGCTTGGCTTCTAGATATGGTACACATTGAATGCACAATGCACGTGATGTCTGAAATTGACATTGCACTGCCTTCACATTTCCTGCCACACACCATGGAGTCCTTGTACATGTAGGTAGTGAGTGGCGTACACATTTTCTGCACTGCATAGACCCACTTCCATGGAAACTGCCACCTTTCAACAGGTCTGATCACAGAAGCAATTCATAGTTGACCCAGCATGCATGGCAGGTTATATGTTGTGTGTCACATGTCTGCCTGATCCGTTTACTGTCGGTGTGTGTGTGTGTTGTGTGCTTCTGACATGTGCATTGACCTTTTTTCTCTCTATTTTTCAGGTGATGACGCAATGGAGGCGGAGGATGGTGTTGTCATGCCAGACACAGGGTTGGTACCGCTACATCAACCCGCCACTAGTGGGGGTCGTGGGGTGGTAGGCCACGAAACCCCCCAAGTGCTACAGTCCATCTTGTCTCTGGCTGCCTATGAGTCCAGCCTTGATGACGACTCTGACGTCCATGTTGAGTTGGATGAGCATCAAGTCCATGTGTCAGGGGTGAGTGATTCTGATGTGGACACTCCTCTGTCTGCGACACCTGCACTGAGGGATCAGACAGTCTTGGTTCCTCCGCCCGTGGCGTATCGGGACACAGGGTCACCCTCCACACCAGTCACTGATGTGCCTGGGACATCACATCGATGGGGTCATGTAGTCATGCAGCCGCGGGCGGTGCCAACACAGCGAGGACCCCCGGTCCTTGGGTCCCGCAGGGGTCAAGCCCGGCAACGCGGTCGCCGCACGCAACCGCAGTGTACTGAGTGGGAGCAAGACATGACTGCCAATTCAGAACGGCAGGGGGCAGCAATGGAGAACATCGCTGAGAGCATGGAGCGTGTGGCCCGATCTGTGCTCCCCCCTGCTAGGCAGGTGCTTCTCCAGCAGCAGGCGGCACAGCCCACGGCCCGCTCGCTCAGGCTGGGCATGGCGGCCTCAGAAAGGGCACGCTAGGCTGAAATGTCGTCTCTGCGTCAAGCAATTGCTGCTCACGCAGAGGCGCACATGTATGCCCTGAGAGAGGAGTATGCTTCCCTCAGATCCACTCTGGGTGTCCTTATGATGTCCCAGAGGCAGCAGGCAGAGGAGAGGTTTGCACAGCTTGAGCGTACCATCTCGGCTGAGCTACAGGCTTGCCGGGAGGTGCAGCGGTTGTCCAGCCAGGCCTTGCAGGAGGACTCCGTGTTACACGTGCTACCTTGCAAGAGGAAGCACGTGTATCACGTGAGGTTCTGCATGCAGACCTACGGCACATCGCCACACAGAACCAGGCTCACCCGTCCTGCAGACTTGCTGCCGACGAGGGGCAAGCAGCGGCTAGGCGTGGCCAGGCTACTGTGCCACGTCCTCCTTTCCAAGATGAGCCAGACTCGGACGACCATCTATCTCCCACATAGGTCGGGCTGTGCAGGCGTTGAGCCCATGGAGGTTTTTTTTTCTGGCTCAGCATCATCGCATGTGGATGTTGAGAAGCACCCTGTACCTCCCCCCTCCTGGGTGCCTCCCCTCCCCCCCGGGTCGTATGTGGCCATTTTTGATTTTTCTTTTAGTTTAGTTAGTTAAGTTTCTGTTTGATAGTTAGTTTAATTGGGTAATGTAGGTTTTCCATAGTTAGTGTAATTAGTTAATAGTTACTATAGTTTAAAATTGCCCGTCTATTGTGCTTTCATGTGACAGTGCGGTGCTTTGTGGCTTTTGAAGGCATCCACTGTCTGTTGCAGCTGGGCCCTTCAGGCTTGTCTTGTGTATGTGTTTGCTGCTTAGGGTCCTTGACTCACATATGCCACTCCTGCCTCCCTTATCCATGGGCTCGCAAGGATGGTTCAGTGTTACAAAATTTTACACAAGGGCCTTGGACGGTCATATCTGTGGCATGTCTGGTGCTGTGTGACTTGTGTTTACACACCTTGTGGGGATGATTTTGGTGTTATTGTCCACTGTTCAGCTTTTGCTAGATGGGGTGTTTCATGATTGATGTGTACATTCATTGCTATGCATTGTGTAGTATGTTTCTTATCTTTACTGTACACGTGCTTGTTGCAATTCATGCTGTAGATAGTGTTACACACTTTGGATGTGAAAGACGGACTGATGGTGTGATTTATGCTGTGACTCTCTGACATGGTCAAGTAATGAGATGCCTGAAGTGACACACACAGATGACTTTGAAGCATTAATCATGTGTTTCATGCCCTTTCTGCAGGGGGATGAGCCTCCAGAGCACCTTAGCCAGCAGACATGGCCCATTGGACGACGGAATTCTGGACACGTTTGTTGGTGCCCACATGCACATGTGTGCACAAGCAGAGGCACAGGGATTGCAGACCTACATCCTAGAACTGCTGACGTGTTCCAAGGAACTCCAGGCAAGGTGAGCAGCACAGGGGGGCCACTACACAGCAAAGCTTGCACCAGGCGAGTTGCACATGCAGGCTTAGTCACAGCACTGAGGGTGAGCTTGGACGAATATTGGTGTTGAAGCACACAATGCAGCTCAGATGTGTTGGTGGACTGATGGCTGTTGATTGTAGGGTTGTCTGGGACACCTGCAGGGGCAGTGGTACATGCCCTCCGGTACACCAAGGTCCATTGAGGCACTTGTATCAACCATGTAGCCTTCCGAGACATGGAAAGGGGCAGCTCACAGGGACATACAGCAAGGGACATACTCGGGTGTAGTGCATTTCATTTCCATGTACTTTATGATAAATACATTGCCAACTTTGTTTCGGTCATGGTGGTACGCAACTTGCTCTGAAGTCATGGCTTGCTATATGGGTCTGTCTGCTTACCCAGGGAACATTGCATGTTGTGTGAATTGTGACACATTGGTGTTCCATTTGCCACGCACCCACCGGCGGCTGACTTACTGCATTGACTGTGTATGACCCGTCACAGGGGTACTGTTATATATGGGTGCGAAGCATCTACACCAGATTGTCTGTTTGTAGAGTAGTTTGTTGCTATGGGGCATGTTTGGTGGTGTGTTTTTGTGTAATTGGCATGTACAGGTTGTTGACTGTGGCTCTCTTTGCAGCATTGCAGTGCTCCTGTAACCGGACCTGAGAGTGCGCAGGCAGGAGGCCAGCACTCAAAACCAGAGCTAAGTGTCTTGTTGTTTTTCTTTCAAACTGCTCTGCATAGGCTTGCCGGGGGGTGCACTAATGCATGGATGTATGTGTGATTCAATTTGGTATGTTTTTTTCCCCCTAATCACCCAGAATCCTATGCAATTTTGAACCCTGTACCCTCTACCCGGTGTTCCTGCTTCCCGTACCTATCCAAGCAACTTTCCCTAACCCCCTTTCCCCGCTGGGGTTGCGGATGCCTGTGTAAGCCCCGAACTTGCAGGCGCCAAAACCCTAGAGGGGGTGGTTGGTTCGTACCACTCCTAAGCCTGGACTACAGAAGGCCATGACAATGGTGTCCAAGTTTGTTTGGATTGTGTATGTGTTCATGCAGGTAGTACATGTTCGTGCATTCCCTACTTTCATGTGTCATTCCTCCTCCCCTCTCCTGCCACTCATTCCAGTTATCCAGTGTGCCAACACCTGTCCCGACTGCATATCCTTGAACCTCCTTCCCCACCAGGGTCTCAGGGGCCTGTGTGAGTTTGACCTTGCAGGCACCCGGGACACGGTGGGGGTGGTTGTTTCGTGACACTCCCGCGCCTGTACACGGGACCTGTGACAATACGCATCCGTTCATGATGCATCATCCTATGTTATGTGCCACACATGGTTCACATCCTGTTGTGACATTGTTTTACTGTGCTACCTTGGTTTTTGCATCATTGTGGTAGTACTTGGCCTTTGTGAGGTACTGCTACGTCAAGTCATCTACTGGAGGGTGTTCGGGTTCGTTTTTATGCCTTGGATTTTGTGATTTTGGAAATGAGTGTAGATTCTGAGGGTGCAGGCATCTTTTTACACACAAGGTGGGAGATGGTGACGAAGGGTAAAGGTGATCCTGTGGCCAGGTGGAATTGAGGGTTGAAGGCTCCATGACCCAGGTGCAGTTGTTCAGTGGGTCATGGTCATTTGTGAGGGGGGGGGGTTGTTGTTGATAGTTGCCTTGCCCTGCAGTGTGATGGGAACTCTGACATTGTAATGGTGGTATCCTATGTACATGTTGTGTTCTGCTGATCAATGCCTGTTCATGTGTTGTGTTTAGCTTTCAGGTGCGAGGGGATAGTTGTGGTTTGACATGCTGGGGTGTACACATGATGATTGTGTAGAGAACACTGATGGTCACTTGAGTGCACATGCATATGTTGAGTGCATGTCCTTGCAGACCCACACACTTGCACTCTGATGCACTACATGTACTCCCACCCTTGCTTATCAACCTGTACACTGTTTGCCTTCTGCTGGCCACTGTGTCCCTGCAGCACATGTTCTGTGACCAATTATGGATCCTGTACATGCCTAATTTGCTTTTTGATGTGGTCTGTCGCTTAGATGTGATGCTCAGGGTGTGCATCACACACAATGGCTGTTCACTGTGCTGTGCGCTGAGCAGTGTGTTGCAGGAGTAGGACACAGCACACAAAAGCTGCAGTGTTGATTTTGCAATGCACAATGTGCATGTAGACAGGCATTCGTTGTTATGTTACGTGTACAATTCTTGTAATGCATTTGGAAATGACTTATTTTGGGTGGGAGGTTGTTGGTCTGTCATTTCATCTGATTCCTGGTCAGGCATCATTGTCTGCTGCCAATGTACATTTTAGACATGGCAATGTGTACCTTATTGTTGCTGTGTTGGTGTATGGGTATTGCTTGCCATGTCATGTTGTGGTTTGGGAGGGTTTGTGTGACATAACAGTGATGGCCATGGCCTGTTGTGCAGGTGTGTGTGATGCACACCTTGCATGTCAGGGTCATCCGCTTCTCAGAGCAACTAGCTGGGGGTAGATCTCTCTCCGCGGGAACAGCCTTCCTGCCTCACTTGAACTTGAGGGGAACCATCTCCGGTTCGGGAAGCACCTCAAGACCTTCCTCTTTGCTTCTGCTTTCTCTCTGCCTCTCCCTTGCGGAATTCTTCACTGGAACTGCACTGGATCTGCAACTAGGCCACTCTCACTGACCTCGGTCCCTGGCCCAGCCACTCTCCACTTGCACTGGCTCCCTGGCAACCCCTGCACTGCGGTACTGTCTCTCTATCCCTACAGCCCCCCTTCCCAGCACTTGTCAGCACTTACCTTTGCAGTTCCCACCAGCTGACCTGTGTATTAGTTTTTTGGTCTACTTCCCCTGTACTGCACTCCCCCCTCCCCTTCCCCTTGCACTTTTCCCTGCCCCTACCCCTGCACTTGCACAATCTGAATGACACCTGGCCTAGTTGTACCGTTGTCTGTCTTCCCTTGTTACCCCCTCCCTGCCTCATCGCACCTTGAATTACTTTTGTATAGGCCATATCATGTCATATGTCATATGTGTGCCTTTTGGTCACACAGGATAGCTTGTGTTTAAGTAGCTAGGGATGCAGACGATGTGGCACTTCCATGGCAACATTCTCAGGGTGGTAGGGTTGTGACAGTTGACTGTCTCTTTGTCATCATCAATTGTCACCTGGTATGTGCCAGGCCTGTGTGCACTCCGCAGGGGTGGGAGTTTAGGTGAAAAATGTGGCCACAAGCTGGGTCCGGGCTTCCTCGCCATGTGCCCTGTCCCCTCCCATGGGCAGCGCCTGTGCCTGTGGTTGGGGATGTGGGGGCACCACCATGTCCACCGGTACGCCCTGCCGTGTTGCAACATTGTGCAGGACACATGCTGCCACAATGATCCTGCACACTACTGGTGGTGCATAGAGTAGTTGCCCGCCAGAGCGGTCCAGGGAGCGGAAACGTGACTTGAGCACTCCGAATGTGCGCTCCACTATGGCCCTGGTTGCAATATGGGCGGCGTTGTATCTTACCTGGGGTGGTATGGTGGGGTTCCGGATTGGCGTCATCATGTGGTTGCTCAGAGGGTAGGCACTGTCCCCTAGGGAGGTGATAATAGTTGAGATTGTTAGGGTTTAGGTATTTGTCTGTGTGTGACTTGCATGCATGTGCAAGGTCATTTGTACTCACCTAGGAGCCATGTGTCGCCATGCTGCCCAGCTTCCAGGGCCCGGCTCAGGGCGGACATTCTGTATATGAGACTGTCATGGGTGGAGCCAGGGTAGTTCGCATAAACAGAGGTGGTGATTCCCTTTGCATCGCATACCACCTGTACATTGATGGAATGCCAGTGCTTGTGGTTTCGGTAGATGTGCTCAGTGGTCCTCCGTGGACGTAGGGCCACATGGGTGCAATCTATGGCACCGAGCACTTTTGGGAAGTGTGCCACCCTAAAAAAATCCAGGACAATGGCCTGCCTTTCTGCGGGTGTTCTGGGCATGTATATGTGCCTGCGGACTGAGGGGCGCGCTGTCATGATGGCCAGTACCTGGTGTAGGCAGCGTGACTGCGTGGCCTGTGAGACCCCCCCACTATGGCAGTAGTCTGCTGAAATGACCCAGTGGCCAAAAAATGCAGGACATTGAGCACCTTCTCCAAGGGGCTCAATGCTTGGGAGCAAAGGGTGAGGGATGTAAGGTCATCTTCCCACTCCCTGACCAGGTCTAGGATGATGTGGGGTGGAAACCTATACCTGCCGTAGACCTGGTCGTCAGGCATCCCAAAAAGGCTTGTCCATGGTGCGAAAATGCGTGCCCTGGCTATTCTCCTCCTCCTGCGGTGTCCCAGGATCAGTGCTGCGACAAATGGGGCATTCATCGTAGCTGTATATACGTGTTTGCTTTTTGCGCGCACTTTTGTGCTGTGCGCGGGGACGCTTCCGCCTGCCTTCGTGTGGCGGACGCGTTGACGCCTGTGTGCGTCTTTTGCCGTGCGCGGGTTTCCGGTATTCGGATCCATGAATATGGGTTGTTCGCGTGCGTGTGGGCGGTCCGTGTAGTTCCCTGCAGTACTTCCCCAGTTACGCCTTCTTTTTCACGCATTGATCCCCATTCCGCGTGTTACGCCCACTGTTCCGCCCACTTTGGTTGTGTGCGCCGTGCTATGTGCGCTTTTGCTGTGCGCGTAGCGCACGCCGTCTATGCCTGCGTGCGCCATGGCTGGATTGGGCGCACGGACAGCGGGAAACACGCGCAGCGTCTTCCTTGAATCGCACGCGCTGCGTTTCTCACGCTTGCGCTCCCTTGCGCCTGCTTGCACATGGATTTTCGGCGCACGTTTGTTCCATGAATCGGCCCCTTAGAGTCTTCATTGTTTTCTATTTTGTATGCTATGTCCACATTTTTTGTGTTCCTTTTGTAAAACGTTCTGCAGCAACATACACACACATGGTTTGGTACGTCAGCTGATGACCTTTTAAATTTTAGTATTTCTTTTCTGTATGTGTCTAATAGGAGGTTGCTCTGTGCAGAATTGTCGCTACTATGCTCTGCATTTTCTACTTGTCTCTCACTTCCAAAATACTTTTTCTGAATACGGTTAATTTCTTCTTGTAAGTATTTGGGTGTACCATGCAGAAGAGTGGTATTTAAATTGCCTAATTCTGAAGCTGGACTTTTTGCACAATATATTTTATACACTAAATGTCTTACTTTAGAATGATGTACTGATATTCTTTTGATATCATGGAAGGTACTTTTGCAAATAGGCCCAGAAATGCAGGCTAATGAATGTCCTTTTAGTCCTGTGTGTTTTTGCACTGCACAAATATTCATATTTTGCAGCACTTTGATTTTACTTTTGTCATTACCTTTTACATATTGATTGAGGAACACACGTAAAGATTTGAAAGCTTTATTTGGAATGGCACACATTGATGTGCACTGCCATTTGTATACTGGATGGTGTGGTTCTGCTGAATCGAGAGGTAATTCTGAGTTTTCAGAAGACAATTTTGTAAGCAGTGTTTCTTGTTCCATGATGGTAGTATTGATTTTCTCATACCCACGTCCACTGCTATGGATGGCAATTGTGTTGGTTTGATTTTGTTTGTATGCTTCTTCATTGAAATATGGCTCTGTGGTTGTTGTGTGACTCCATTCACCACCACAAACATTCACAAAATTATTTTTGTTCACATTCCGTTTATTGCTTAGTTTCATTTGTAGTTTGGTACTTACTTTTGTTAGTGCTTTCATCCTTTTTAACACTAATATGAACAACTTCCTTTTGAGAAGGATTGCACTATCCACGAGTGCTTGCAGAATTAACTTTCTACAGTATGTTTTAAGGAGTCAGGATGACTTTGGTCCTTTTCTTAGTAGATTCTGAAGGACTCTGTAACGAAACATTTTTGCTCAAATACTTTTTTTTACTATGGGTTCTTCTTACACTATCAGGATTATTAGGCACATTGTTAGCTGTACTAGCAGCCGTTTCTTTGACATCATTTCTATGTTTTGTGATACTTTTTGATGATGGACGTACAGTTTCGGTAGTTGAGACTTCTTTTATTATGTTACCCAACTGCATTAGTTGGTTTGTACCAAGATTCTCCCCTAACTCTACAACAGGTGGATGCTTACATTGGGTACCTTTGTTTTTATTTGCTCTAATTCTTCGTTCCTTTCTACAGAGCTGCTTTTTGGTAGGCATTCTTTGGTGTCTGTTGAGAAGAAAAAAAAAATGATTTGGCCTGTTGTCCAATGTATGTGTGCTGTGTGCATGTGTGCATAAGTGTGATGGGGAAACTCTTTGGCACGATGTGTCAATGTACAGTGACCTCTAACTATCATTTGGTAAGGCTACTTTACTGTTTGTATACTAGTACAATGTGCTTTAGATGAGAGTACACAGTGCCCTACTTGTTCCGAGAACCATTATTAATAACCAAAATGGCAAAAACTTGCTACCGCCACTTATTTTCACAATCTAACCTTCTACTGATTCCCTATGTCATTTCAGTACCAAGCACACAGCCATTTGTCAGCCATTCCACCTGTTAATCTTTGTCCTATAAATGGATATTTGTAGGCAGAATGGTTTACAAATGAATGCTTCCTTTGGTGCCCAAAATAAACAAATAACCCACGCAGCCTCTTTAAGGAGAAGTTACAATATGAAGGTTGTACTGTACTTACTTTTTGGTGTAAGATGACAAGGTTTCTTCGGATATGTCGTCTGCAGTGTAGAAGTTGTTGATTCTCAGGAGAATAGTCTTCACTGTGAATTAAAAAAACGATATCAATTACTTTGTGTGTTTGCAGCCGTCATGATACTGCAGCCTTTACTTGTACTTCTTTCGTCATACGATTCAAGTTTCATGTTTCAACCCAATCCATGTGCACATTTCACTTCTCTCTGCGCAGTCTTTGTATACTACTTTCAATATGGTACTTCAAAGTCCTTCAAAAAATCTATTTTTTTAGGGGTTTGGAAATGCCTTGTTCATTACAAAGTGTAGTATGCATAGGAGAGAGGTTTGTAAGCGATAGGGCAACGTAGTAGATGGGCAAACATTTTGTACTTCTTAATGAAAAGCACGATGTCCAAAAATCGGGAGACCCTCCGAAGGACATGTCAGCACCACAATCGGGAGCGATTACTGTTCTCATACGATCACATTGCAAGTAGCATTACTGTTGGCAGTACAGAGGACAGAACTGCGACATTTTCACATACAAAATTAAAGTCTGCCCTAAATTATACTTCTCAATTTACACGGTTTTGGTGGATGTCACCCCCGTTGTAAAGGGCAGACTCACCCGCTAAGCCTCCTGCACGGCCATTCATTCCAATGGGTATGTCACCCGCCAAAAACGAAATCAGCTCATTTCACCCGCACTTCACACAAAAATGGTTGAGAGCTATGCCTAAATAGCCATGCTTGCAACGTATGTACAGGTTATGTAGAAGAAATTAAGCAGTCATGCAATTTGTTAATGGCGAATCGGCAATTTTGCACTTTACAAGGGGGAGCGTTGTTGTGTGCTTCCTATGCTTTCTCAGCACTTGTCTGCACTTACCCTGCACTTGCCACCAGCTGGCCCTATTATTTATCTATTATTCTACCCTGTACTACACTTTTCCCCCTTCCCTTTTCCCCATGCACTTTTTCCCCTTCCCCCTACCCATGCACTTGCGCGATCTGAATGACACCTGGCCTAGTAGGATCGCTGTCTGTCTTTCCTCTGTTCCCCCCTCACTGCCTCGTCGCGCCTTGAAAAACTTGTGTATAGGCGCGTTACAAATGCCATATCATATCATATCATATGGAAATTTACCAGCATTATTTTGTCTATTTTAAATTATAAGGCTTCCACATGTACTCTGATTAGAATGAACATACCTGTACTCCATACTGGTCATGCATGGAGTTGTACGTAGAAATTCGCAATCCTTGCACAGTAGCTTGTGAAGTAGGTGCTTTGCAATGGTATGCGATTTCCATTAAGAATCATCGACAGTAATTTTGAAGTGTGCAATGTTGATGACGGATTTAAAATTAGCAAGGTTCTATGTGATTGGTGGCTGATTGTGCACCCGCTTAGTTGTGTCCAATGTTGGACTCGCTTTGGCACCACTGTAGAAAGGGTGGAAGGACTGGGTATGAGTTAGGAGCCGCACGTAGGCAACGCTTGTCCGCTAGTAGGGCGTGTTTTATATGGGTTTCTACAGCTAATCCTGCACGGAAAGATGACTGTAGCCATCAGCCAATCAGATGTTCACATTACTCTTTTGTGTCGAAATACGGTGCACATACTGAAAATGGCAGAGGTGCAGAGGGTCAGGGTTTTGCAGCTTCGAAGACATTTTTGTGCAAGGCTTACCAAACTATGCCGAGAGTAGGCATGTGGCACACCATTTCGATGTGCGAGGAGTGGAGGTGGTCTGGAGTGCTGACCCTGATGCAAATGCTGCGGCAATTCTGCAAGTTTGCAGAGACATGCATAGAATGACCACTCCTCATGTGGTAATTTTGCACTACGGTGCTTGCCACTTGGGATACCTGACTTCAAGTACTTTGTTGGCAGATTTGGCACAGTTGGTTGAAGCAATCATGACCATCTTCCCAACATCCAAAGTTATTTTTTCTGCTTTATTCCCCAGACTACAATGGACCAACCCTTCTGTTTTCTGTCCAGATCAAAGCATCGGGAGGTGCATCATGAATCGCAGCATGCGTGCATCCATGCTGTGAGTTGGTATGTTTTTTGTAGCCACGACAACATTGCTCCCAGCAATGTGCATTACTTTGAAGGAGATGGCATTGCACTATCCTCTTTGGGAAATGCGATGTTCTTTTGGAACATAAGGCTTGCTTTAGAGAAGGTTCTGTAATGTTTGCAAGAGTAAAGTAAGGACAAAAACTACAAACAAAATGCATAAAATACCACATGTCTGTACAATATGTGGCCAAAAATTAAAAAAAAAATGGCTCTTCTCAGAGCCTACCTTAAAGGGGAAAAAGGGGATTAGTACTTTAATGTACCGTCGTCTCGCTCTGCTCCTCTACAGGTCCACGAACATGGTGGTAGTTAACTGCCAGCACATATCACCACCGGGGATTGAAGGGTGGAGCCGCATGTAAATGAGAATGAGCTGAGCTAGGGATTGGTCCATAAAGTTCAGTAGGTGTATTCTGACCGATGTACTTTAGTAAGACCGTCTTCTCCCTCACAGGACACAGCACAGCCATGGCTTTCCATGGTCGAAACCGATTGTCTGGATTGTGGGAGACTCATGGATACATTGGTTGAAGGTGAATGCCGAAAGCTGCAGTTTATCTACAAATCTCGGATTTCCACATGCGGAAGTGCACTGGCATGGCGTGCGCGGCATGAGATGGTTGGAATTGGTACCTCTTTGTGTTACTTTACAGAGAGAGCGTCCTCCAGATATACTCATCATTCATTGTGGCAGAAACAGTTTAGGCCATGTATCTGGAATTTCTTTACAATTTGCCATGAAGGAAGGACTCGCGAAGCTCATGGACATGTTTCCAAATTGTGAAATACTTTTTTCCTGTATTGCCCAAAGACAAATATAGTTGTGTTCTTCTGCATTTGGTCCACAAATGGAGAAAGCGAGACACAATGTGAATAAGGCTGTGTGTGCCTTTTTAAGAGATGTTGGTATGTTCTCTTTCCACAATGAAAACATTTTGTTTCGTAGCAATTTCATTTTCTGCAGAGATGGAGTCCACCTCACATATGCAGTGTAAGGAAGCGACACCAGCCACAGGGATAAGAAAGGGCAACTGAACAAAGACATATTAAGGGTGATCTTTATTTAGGTAAGGAGCAAATCTTCTGGTGCTCGCTGACTGCAGCCTCAAAAGCATTTCAAAGGCTCTCCCCCCTGCAGAGTACTGCGTCACAATACGTGCACACTACTGTCACATTCGAAAGGTAAGGGTCCACAGCATTGCGAATGGCTTGTGAAGCAGCTGGAGGGAGACGCTCCCCCACAGGAGTGTCTCTTGTGGCGGGAGGATCGGATTCCGAGGATGCTGTGGAGGAACTCAAATGACTACGGTCTTCACATGGCACCACCTTGCAAATGTCCGCAGTGTGGAACAAAGTGAGGTGGTGCTTCATGGTTGTCGTACCAAAACTGTACGCTCCAAATCTCCAGCGACTCAACACCACATCGCACTGGTTACACTTCACCAGGTTTGCACATGCTTTTGGTACGTTCCCATAAATAGAAAACAACTGCCACACCCACGACTCCCGCCGAGTGCTCCTAGTGCATAGTTCCTCCACTTCATTCTCTTCCTCCTCTTCTTTCTCAATCTCTACTTCCTCACCCAAATATCTCTCTGCAGGCCCTTTGTGAGGTGGTGATGGTGGCGGGTTTGGGGGAGGGGCAGAGGCTAATAACCCAACAGCAGCCATGGAAGCCATACTAATCTGTTTCCTTTTCGTCACTAAAGCAGAAAAGGCAAAGCACCTCTATCTGCTATAGCTAGAAGGACAATTAAGATGCACTCCGGGGGTGTGGCCTTTTTTGGGGTGCAGGGGTGTGTCTCGTGACCGTCTTCATCCTTACAGAGCGGTACACTCAATTTTACACAGCAACTCCTGAGGTGGCTTATTGATTGGGATGTGTGAAATTACATTTTTCCACTCCACAATACTTTGCCTTGTGTCTACAAGTTCAGTAGGGTTGTATCACAGTTTCTTCTTCAGAAGGAAGCAACACATGTAACAATTATAATTTACTTCAAAAACACACTATGTTTCTCTAAATCAGATGATAACGATTGGGGATGGCACACAGACACTTCCTACACCCTCAGGTGACTTAAATAACTAGGACACTGTGGACATTGACTCATCACTGTTACATTTAGAGCAATACTGAGTTTGGTGCAAAGGTTAGATTGGGGAATAAAACAAAAGTTGACAAATAATTCATAAACAGGTAAGTACTTTTAAAACCTTCCAATGTCAAGTAAATGTAACTATTTCATGGGGGAAAGGTAAAGGCACAGAGTCAGAGGTAAGAAGAGTCTCCCAGGGAGCCAGGACAGCCAATGCTAGTTGAGAAAAGTCTAGGGGAGCTGAAGATCTTCTTTGCAGGTAAGTAAAAGTCTTCAACACTGTTTTAGAAAGGTTTGTTGAAATAAGATTCATTTGAAGGGCCACAAGCTGGAAGGTGTGTGAGGGGCAAAGCTGCAAGCAACTCTACAATAGCAACTAAGACAAGTCTCAACTGAGAGCAAGTAATGCTACACAACAAGAGGTGCGTCCTCTTAGGCTCACATTACCTTTGGTTAGAATAAATGGTTCCAACTGGCTTCTGTTCCTGTACTGCTCTGCAGATCCTGGTGTTCCTGGGCCTCAGTCTTGGGGACAGGAGGGAGGACATGTGGGGACCCCTGCACTGCAATAGGAAGGTCAGCAAACTTCAAATCAGTGGCACTTTGCGGTTTCAGCTCCTCGCGTCTACAGCAAATAGCAACACTACGGTTGTCGGATACCACTTCAGACTTTCCTCGCATCTGGGGTCCAGCACTCTTTTGAATTGGCTCAGGCTTGGTGAGTCTTGCTTCAGGGAAGTCCGGAGGATCTTCCTGGTGCTCGGGTCTGACTTAAAAGAGATCCACTCTGTTTGGTGTTCCTCTCCCTGGCACTTCGGTTCCAGCAGCCGCAGCAGTGGAAGTACAGCCAGCTCTGAGAGTATGTCCAAACGAGTTCACTTTGGAGTTGTTTGGATCTACCGACCCAAGGGGAGAAGTCGTCCTTGCAGGGCTTCTCTAGTTCAAACGAATTCAGAGCTTCAACACACCAGCAGAGCTACACAGGGCAAACCAATGGTCTAGGAGTTGCAGCATGGGTCTCTTCCAAGTTCTTCTTTGGATTCCTTCATCCAGTGGTTGACTCTGACTTCCAAGCCAAAAAGCCTTGCCTTTTATACAGGTTTCTCCCACTCATTCCAGCCTAGTTGCCATTCACACAGCAGGATGGATCTCCTCCAAGGGCAGCCAGCTGGCCAATCACCTTTGGGTGCACACCTGTAACCAAGAGGATTAAGCACAGGGAATTTCTGGAACATGCCTCTCGCCCTGCCCCTGCCAGAAATACTGGAAGCAGGCTTCACCAGTGAACCCCGCCAAAGACAAAATGAACAAAGGGACCAAACCTGGTTTGGCACGCAGAGTAAATCTCAAGAAGGACCTTTAAAACAAGAAATGGTGAAAATAAGAAGACAAGGACATTTTGACAAAATGGGCACCAATGGGTGCATTACTGCAGCTGCAAACATAGCCTGCGTTAAAAACACACAATGGTAGTAAAAAGTAAACCACTGCCACCAGCCATTAATTGTAGAAAGGCTAACATACAAACTGTTACATGAGAAACTAGACAAAGGGGATACTAAGTAACCCTTCCAGCACCCTATGGTAAGATAGTTTGTGCTGGGTCTAGAAAGTTACAAAATGTAAATAAAGTTAATTTCACTTCACTGCTCTTGGAAATAGTAGTTTCACCAAGAGAAGGTATTTAAATCTTTGGGACATCTAAGAGACTTCCCTGTGCCACTGTTGGCATTTAAACAAAGATCATTGGCAGCCCACCTATTTTGAATGGCGATTAGGCAGTCAGAGATGAGGGAAGGAGAGGAGGTGGCTGAAGGAAGCCTGAAAATATTTTGGGTGTCATCAGCATAGCACAGGAAATTTGAGCAGAAAAAGGAAAAGCAGTAGGCGAGAGTTGCCAGTTATTGGTTGAAAAGCTAGGTCGAGAGGTTAGACCCCGGGTGAACACCACAGGTAGGGAGGCAGATAGAAGAAAGGAAAGACCCATGTTGTACCTGGGAGTGCCGATCAGAGAGGAAAGAGGTCAGCCAGGCCAGAGCCTGATCAGTGATACCCAGGTTGTCACAGAGACGATTGAGCAGGGTGGTATGAAATTGGTGAGCAGGTCCTCTATCAATAGTATTTTGTTGTTATCTTTCTGTGCTTCCTTGAGGCCCTGTAAGAGAGGTATGCTGCATAGTCAAATAGCTATTCCCTACAGTAATTGTATAGCTCCAAGAACTTTTGCATTTCCTTTACTGTTTTGGAATGCAGAGTGGCACGCACAGAGGTGGCACGATCAGGAATTATTCTTTTGCCATTTACAGAGATCAATTCACCCACATACAGTACCTCTGGGAGGCAGTACTGTAATTCAGCCTTATCAACCTTGTATCCCTTTTGGGCCAAGAGCTGTAGCAGTGTTATAGAGTCCTTCCTGCATTGGTGCTTGCTAAAACTGCACACCAGTAAATCATTAACATATTGAGTAATGGTACCAGGCACCTCAGTGGAAAGTATTTTGTTAAAAATGTTGGGCTACTTGCAGTACCCTCAAGGCAGTCTTGTGTTTTTCAAAGTGTATCCACCATGTGTAAACGCAGTGAGGTATTGTGAGTCGGGATGCAAGGGGACAGAAAAGAAGGCGTTCTTAAGAACTAACAGAGTCAAATGCACCTCTTTAGGAATGTTACAAAATATTTTTTCAGAGTTTGGGCCATTGGAAATTCATGAAGAGGATGCAAATCTTGAATCATCCTCCAGCTCCCCCCCTTTGTTTTTTTTGTATCAGGTATATAGATGTGTTGCATGGGAACGGGGAGGTAGATTTTGCAATTATCCCCTGATTTAGTAGTGCAACTATAGTGTCCTATGTTCCCTCTCTGCCTCCCTTGATAGAGGATTCTGCTTCACATGGATCAACACAGCGCCTGGATTGAGTGTTATTTGAACCAGGGTCGCTCTTTGCAAGAGCCCCACATTATGGACATTTGTTGTCCAGAGCCTCCCAGGGTACTGCTCTTAGTGTGTCTCAGTGAAGGGGGGTGGGGCTATGAGAGCCATCAGAGGACATTGCACCTTTCAATACTGCACGAGATGTCCAAGGAATTGAAATCGCTAGCACAATCTCACCATCAGCTGGTCGATCCTCAACCAAGCCTGCATCAGTCACTTCCCTGAGAGGTATGGTAGGGTCAATACACAACACTGTGCGCCACTCGCATCCCTTCTGAGTCAGTCCCAACTACAACAATCCTATTAGCTGACACCACCAGATCTTATAAATCTATGGACAGTATTGCTCATGCCACTAATTCAGGGGCTACCTCAGTCCATAAAATGAAGTCAGATGGCACTTGCCAACAGGCCTTACCAATTTGGGGCACTACCTCGAGAAGCACTGTTATGCCATACACAAACATATCTGGGTCCATGGGAATGCTGCAAACCACTGCCTCTGCTCCCCTTGCATATATGTCTTTTGCCCTTATGACACACATGCCCGAGGTGGCAAATGCTATTCCTTGGTCTCTAAAAGAGATAGTCATATTCAATTTGCTTAACAGGTCTCCCCCTAGCAAATTTATCGGGGAACGCTCTGAATACAATAGGGATGCACGTACCACTTTTCCCCCTATTTTGATTTCCACTTCTTTTGTCTAGGGAACTGTGGCGACAGTCCCAGAGAAGTCTGGTGTGTCAAGAGTTTCACCTGATATTGGGAAGTTTCCCTCACTGATGCACAATTTTGTGGCATCCGTCTCAGCCATGAAGATGAATTTCTTGTTACCTATCTCAGCACCCACCAAGGGTTTCCCGGCAGGTTGGACGGTCATGTACAGGACTGGGCAAGCAAGAGCTATCGGTGGGGTGTTCTAGTCATGGTATGTGTTGGTGCCAGGGAATATGAAAGGGTTGATCCCCACCACACTCACTCCCCGGTAGGGTGCAACAGTGCCATAAACCACTGCATGATTCATTGAAAGGTTACTTCCAAACATAGTGTTCTGTTGGGTCATCAGTGGCTGTGTCGCCTGAGGTTGGCCTCAGGAGTTGTGCATGTAGTTGGGGCTGGGGCGGTGTGCAATATTTGCTATCTGGGTTGCCTCCCACCCCTTGCCTTCTCCTACTCTCTTGTGAAATGCCCCCACTCTGACAACTCCAGTAATGCAAGGGTCCCATACCAACTCCCTGAGGCCCCATACCCTCAAACTCCCTCTGAACCCGCCCCTCTCCCACATTGCTGACCTCCTTGCTGCCACTCTGTGTAGGGGTACTGAGGTCTACCTCCCCCCTGTGCTTGTCTTCCTCCTGGCAAACACGTCACTATTCTCACATCTGTAGGTGCCGAAGTCTGCTCCTCCACCTCCATTTGCACATTTGTTGACACTTCTACTACAATTGCTTTTGTAGCCAACTTTTCTGTACTAATTTTGCTTCCTCCGCCTGCAGCCTTTGAACCGTTTCCTTTTCGCGCTCTATTATTCTCTTATAATGATGTATAATTATAGTTTGAATATCGCCCCACCCTTTTTCCTCAATGCCCACTATTTTGTCAACCGCCTTTGGAACTTCCTTGGGTAAACCCTTTTAATAATGAAATAAAAAAGAGGAACTGTCCGATCTCCTTGGTCCCCGTCTCTGCATGCCACACATATTCTGAACCTGAATAAGGTATTGAACAGGATTTTCATCGTCCCCCATGGTGTACTGCATGATCGACTGTATGTCTGGCGTGTCTGGGTACGTTTACTGAAGTGCATTCCACACCTGTGCTCTGATATTTTTACAGAGCGCATCATTATGTGCATCATCGTCTAACTTTACTCCTGGATACTCTGCTTTAACCCACACGTCTCCAACCTGCTCCCCCACAATCGCAACAAGTAGTCTTTTTATATTCCCCACTCCCAAGGGGAACCCCCATGTCTGCTTCTCAAATGCATAAATCCACTTCCCCAGCCCACCAGTAAGGGGATGGGAGCAGCTTAGTAAAATTATTCATATACATTTGCGCTCAGGGCACATAGTACATCCTGACTAGGCCTTTATGAAACAGCAGCATCTGGGTGCCTGTACTCCTCCCTTCACATCCAGCACTTCCCTTTTTCCTCATTACTGCCATCCAGCCAAAGGTATTTCTTAACTGTGGTCCCTACAAGCTCTCCACCCATGGCGTGAACTCTGGCTCTTGGTGTGCATCACCTTCATCATCCTCAATCTCACCCATGTTATCCCTTTTGTCTTCCCTTTACTCTCGATCTGTGTCCCTATCAGACCTCAATGTCCTGTATCCTGTGCTCCCTGCTCACCCGGCACCACCCCCTCCTTCTCAATGTGCACATCTAACCTGAACAAAATGTCTCCCACCCTTCATTCATCCAACTCAATCCCCTTCTTTCCTCGCCCTTCCTTATTTATTTATTTATTTATTTATTTATTTATTTATTTATTTATTTATTTGTTTGTTTGTTTGTTTGTTTGTTTATTTGTTTGTTTGTTTGTTTGTTTGTTCATATTTTGAAAGTGCACATCAGCCCGTAAGCATCGTGGCGCTGTTACAGATAATCTTGCTAGTTACAGAGGGAGGAAAGCATGTTATTTACATAGATTTTGCATTTAGTTACAATTTGGTTTTAAATGTAGTTGTTACATGGAGTTTACATTTAGTTTCATCTTAGAGTAAATAAATATATTGCGCTATCGGAGTGGCTGGGGTGTATGGACGTGGAAGGGTGGATGTTAGGCGGAAACCTGTGCAGTTCCCTCTGGGACCACTGCAAAAGATTTAGGACTACAGGCGTTTGGCGGTGAACGCACTTGGTAGCAGTCTGTACCACACAGATTCACTTGGTAGCTGTGGTTGAGCAGTCAGACTTCCCTCAAGAAGAGTTGAGCAGTATGTGGAGTATACAAAATAGGGCAGTTCTTCACAGTAAGACAAGCAAACCCGCAACAAGGCTCAGTGTAAAGATATTAAGGTATTTATTTATAACGAAACATCTATCAAAAACACTATGGCACTATCACGGCAAACAAATCAATCACAATTGCTCTACGAAGAAGAAACGATCAAACCCCCTAACAATATTTCGACAAGTCTAGGTTCTACCGGCACCACTTATTTACAGACAGAGGTGTATGCCTCAACCTAGATGGCACTCTAATATTAGTTAGGAGGGGAGAGAAAAATAGGCAGGTTATGAAATCAACACAGTTCAATATTTCACGGGAAAAAATGCAAGGCAAGAAGGCAAGAACCAGAATAGATCATAAAGTTCAGAGGCCAGGCCCACTCGGAGAGAGGCAAGGCGATATGTCCCAAAAAGTCTCTAGTGGAAATGCGTTCGAGTCTTTGTAGCAAATTGTTATCGGCAGATTGAACTAGTTCAGAACAATAAGTGAGAAAGCTTCGAGGCGACCCAACGGAAAGGAGAGGATTAAGACACCTCACTCGAACCGATTGAAAGGGAAGCCAGGTGGACACGGTACCTTGTTGTGGAGGGCAGCTCCGGCGGGGGCAGTTGTTCCTGGTGGTGGATGCACGTTGGGTCTTTGCCAAGAGTAGAGAGGTTCTCGTCGTCGAAGAAAAGTGAAGTCCGGTGCACCACCAGGGAAGAGACCAGCCGCGGAGTGCTCCGTCACAAGGCACCACCTTTTGGTCGCGGTACAGGGGTAGTGGCTATCCGGTTGCCAGGGTGCCATGCACTGGCAATTCGACCACCGCGTCCTGAGGCAAAGAAAAAGCAAAAGGGGACTGGTTGTACCCACCAGTCAGGGGAAGAGAATCTCCGGCAGGGAGATCTCCTCTGTCGTCGGGAAGTGGTGAGTCAGTTCAGCAGGGCTCCACCGGAGGTGTCGTCGTTGCAGGTCGGCTCAGCGTTACCCTCGTCGGATTCTTAGGTCCTGTGGCGACTTCTGAAGATCCAGTCCCAAAAGCCCTGCTTTTATGCAGAAAACCCCCATTCATTCAGCCTAGCTGTCGATCAACACATGCTAAGTGGTGAGCGGGGAGGCTCACCACTTGGGCCAATCACTCCAGAGTGTGACCGGAGTTGGCAAGGCAACTCGGTCCAGGGTGCCTAAACCCCCTCCCACACCCCTGTGGTAACCCAGACAGAATGGCACCACTTTGGAGGGTCTCTGTACAGAGGCCCGCCAAAAGTGGAGCAAAGGGCTCAACCTTTGGTTTAGGAGTCACAGAGACGAACACAGACGCCATTTTACAAACCGAGTTCTGGCAGAAAATACCATCCGATAAACTTATTTAAGATAAGTAGACCGGTGGTACGTTAGAGATTAACGAGGAAAATCTCCAACAATGGGACGAATCCCATAGGGTTATGTTCGGGGTCGAACATAACAAGTAGTTTCCACTGCCACCAGCCAAAACCCGACGAGGGCGGACGGGACAGTGCCCCCTCGAGTAACAGACCCAGGAGTAATCGAATTACCCCTACTAGCACGTCCACAATAAGATGGTTTGTACTAGTTCTGTTTGTAAATTTAGGTCTAGTAAAGCCAATGGTGACTTTACATGCCCAGGGGGACGGTAGTCAGTCCCCGGGTATGGAGTCTATGGTGGAGGTCCGCTAGGATGCCCCAGTGTTACGGCACATAGGGTGCGGTGTAACACACATAGAAAAACATATGAGACCCTATGGAGTAAAAGACCCCATAGCCCATAGAACACATTGACATTCAAAGGAATTACACACATTCATGTCCAAGAGTGGGAGGAAAAGAGTCTCACTCTTGGCAGGATGGAAAAAACAAACTCCCGAAATCCAGCAAAGCTGCTGGGGGACTCACTAGGTTAGGAAATTCAGCCTAAACAGAGAATTCTCCCTAACACTCGCCCCCCCCCAGACTAAGGGACAGGAGGATTTAATCCACTCCTGGATGAATTTCATACCTCTAGTCGATAACATACATCCTAGAGAGACCATCAGCATTTTGGTGGTGACATCCTGACCTGTGCTCAATGGTGAAATCAAACCCTTGCAGGTAGATCGACCATCTCAATAGTTTTGGGTTTTCCTCTTTCATTTGCATTAACCATCTCAAGGGTTGGTGGTCAGTCTGAATGACAAAAGTAGGACCATACAAGCACGGCCTAAACTTCTTCAGAGCCCACACGATAGCAAAGCACTCTCTTTCGATTGTTGCCCACCTTGTTTCAGGATCCTTCAGCTTGCGGCTGATGAAGCAAACGGGGTGCTCCCTACCTTTCCCATCCAGTTGACTGAGTACAGCACCTATTCCTACATTTGAAGCATCTGTCTGCACAATGAAGTGTTGGCGGTAATCAGGAGCTCTGAGTACTGGGGCTTGGCAAGGAGCCTTTTTCAGGTTTTCAAAAGCCTGATTGCACTCCTCGTTCCATCTAACCTTTTTAGGAAATTTGGGCGAGGAGATGACATTCAGTGGAGAAGCTATGGTCCCATAGTTCTCTATGAAATTCCTGTAATACCCAGTGAGGCCTAGGAAGGCTCTCACTTGGGTTTGAGTAGTCGGTGTTGTCCAATTTTGCACAGCTTCAATCTTACTGAGCAAAGGCCTTATTTCTCCACCTCCTACCTCATGTCCAAGATAGACTACCTTACTCTGTCCAATTTGGCATTTGCTCGCCTTTATGGTCAGATTGGCTCGTCCAAGAGCCTGCAAAACATCTCTCAGGTGGGTTACATGTTCTTCCCAGGAATTGCTGACCACTGCGATCTCATCCAAGTATGCCATGCAGAAGTCCTCCATCCCATTCAGAACCTGGTTCACTATCCGTTGAAACGTAGCAGGTGCATTCTTCAATCCGAAAGGCATTACCTTAAACTGGTATAAGCCAACGGGGGTAGAAAATGCAGTTTTCTCCTTGGCATGGTCTGTCAGGGCTATCTGCCAATAGCCTGACGTCAAGTCAAATGTGCTGAGGAACTTGGCGGCGCCAAGTTTATCCACCAACTCATCTGTTCTTGGTAAAGGGTGGGCATCAGTCTTGGTGACTGTATTAAGAGCTCTATAATCCACGCAGAATCTAAGTTCTTTAGATCCGGCCTTTGGTACTAACACAACTGGGCTAGACCATGGACTGGTAGAGGGCTCTATTACCCCGAGATCGAGCATCTTGCTGACCTCACCTTTGATGTGGGTTTGTACGTTTTCTGACATGCGGTATCCTCTGCTTTTGACTGGCAGACAGTCACCAGTGAGTATGTCGTGCTGGCCCCAAGGGGTCAAGCCTGGTGAAAGCGAGAACAGAGAGGCAAACTGATTCAACATAGATTTGCACTCTTCTTGTTGCTCGGGTGTCAGATTGGAGGAGAGATTTACTCCTTCAATTTTTTCATCTAAAGGTAAGCCTCTGAGGAGATCCGGAAGAGCTTCACTCTCTTCTTCTTCCTCGGATGATGCTAGAAGCAACGCTCCTACATGGGTCTTGAGACATACGCTTTGAGGCGGTTGGTGTGAAAGACTGTCGGAGCCTCCTTGGGATTGCCCAAGTCCACCAGATAGTTAACCTCTCCGAGTTTACCCACAACTCTGAAGGGTCCCGTCCACTTATCTTGCAAGGCCCTCTGCCTTGTTGGGATCATAACGAGAACGAGCTGGTCTTGAGCGAACTCAACCATGTTAGCCTTTTGATCATGCCAGTGCTTGACCAATGCTTGTCCAGCTTTCAAGTTATCGCTTGCTTCCGTCATCATGTGCGACATTCTCCTCCGGAGACCTATCACATAGTCAGTCACTCTGACTGGCTTGGGGGAAGGAGCACTCTCCAACCCCTCCTTAATCAGGGCCAATGGACCTCTGACGGGATGACCATAGAGTAGTTCAAAGGGAGAGTAACCTACTCCCTCCTGAGGGACTTCTCTATAAGCAAAGAGAAGGCATGGCAGTAGAAGGTCCCACTTACGCTTAAGGGGTTCCTCTAAAGCACCTATCATGCTTTTCATGGTTCGGTTGAACCTTTCTACCAACCCATTGGTTTGTGGGTGGTAAGCTGTTGAGAACTTGTAAGTAACTCCATAGGTTTTCCACATGGCTTTCATGTAGAGGGACATAAAGTTTGACCCCCTGTCAGAGATTACTTCCTTAGGAAACCCGACCCTAGTAAAAATACCAAGGAGGGCCTTAGCTACAGCCGGAGCTGTAACAGTCCTCATAGGAATTGCCTCAGGATACCTAGTAGCATGGTCTACTACAACAAGTATAAACCTGTTGCCTGAGGAGGTTGGAGGATCAAGGGGACCAACAATGTCAATCCCTACTCTCTCAAACAGGACTCCCACAACTGGGAGAGGGACTAAAGGTGCCACATTCTTGGAGCAAACCTTACCAGAGATCTGGCAGGTGTGGCAGCTCCTGCAGGGTTTTTCTACTTCGGCCCCCATCTTTGGCCAATAGAAGTAGAGCGAGAGCCTTTACTTAGACTTCTTGAAACTCAAGTGACCAGCCAAAGGAATCTCGTGGGCTAACTGCAAGGACTGTGGTCTGTTCTCTTGGGGTACTACAAGTAGTTTGTAGTCTCCAGGTGCAGACTCGGTCGGTTCACTGTAGAAGAGGCCATCTTCCCAGTGCAACCTGTATTTCCCAGGCTCTTGCCCTTCAGCCTGAGCTTCTGCCTGGTGGCGAAGACCTTCCAGAGTTGGACATTCTCTCTGTCCCTTACTGAAGTCTGCCCTGCTGGGTCCACCTTCTGCCAGTAAAGACTGCAGCTCAGGATGGTCAACAGGATCCAGATCTCCAATGAGTTACTGGCCTTCCATTAGCTCTTCCTCAGAGTCTAATTCTACCACACAGGGTTGTACCTCCCTCTCAGCCTCGGCTGGAGGTGGAGTTACGGGTGTAACTTTGGACAACCGCGGGGAAGTCTGTGTTGGATTCACTGCAATGCTGGCTGCTGGTTTCGGGATAGAAGTCTTAGGTTTCCCTTTCGCTTCTGTTTTCTTGGAGACAGCGGCCGACATTTCCAGTGGAGCAGGAGTAATTTCCTTCTTCATCATCTCCTGGAGAGTACCGCGCATGGTCCTCTCTCTTGCGGGTCTGGTTAGACCCTGTAACCGTTTACTAGGAGGTCTGGGAGTATGCGATACAACTCCGAGAGTTTTCAAACCGTTACCCAACAGTACGCATCCTGGTACCTCACTCTGTATGCTGACAGGTATCTTTACAGTCATGTTGTTACATTGGATGAGAACTGGTAATTGGGGAAGCATCTGCACAGGCCCTCCAGCTAACTTGGTGAGGCGTTTGGGTGCCTTAGCAACATCCTCAGCCCGAAGAAATGATTTATTCACCACAGTTATGCTGGCCCCAGTGTCCCTAATGGCAGGAGTCTCCTGACCATTCACCTGGACACTGTCCTTATAATACTCTTTAGTATTATCAGGGATAGAATTATAGACATCTAAATTCTGTTGTTCCCACAACCCCAGAGATACTAAAGAAACGCTGGCTGAGACTCCAATGGGTTCGTCAGCTAGCAGTAGAAAGTTTCCACTTGCCATTTGGACTTCCTCCTCTGGAGCGAAGGCTAAGGAGACAAGGTGGACCCCTGAAGGTTTACCCTTACATCTGGGATCTCCTTTCACGTGGTCAGTCGAGCCACAAACAAAGCATTTACCGAATGCTTTCTGGAATGGTGGCTTGTTCTGACCTCCTTCCGGTTTGGCACCAGAAGACACACTATTCTGCTGTGGTTTACCTTGTGGCTTACCCATCTGGTTTTGTTTGTAGCCCTCTTTGGAATTTGAGTTATTCGAATTCTCTTTTGACTCTTTTTTAGGCTGTTTTCCCTCATCCTTTTTCTGAGTTGCCCCAGAATCCTTATGAGTAGCCCTGTTGGCAACCCATAAGTCAGCAGCCTTAGCCAGCTTCCGGGAATCCAATTCCTTCGAATCAGCTAAGTGCTGTCTGAGCTCAGGAGAACAGGCATCATAAATAGACTCCAACATAAAAAGATTCCTCATACCCTCATAAGTGTTCACTTTGTAACCCTTAATCCATCCCTCTAAGTTTTTCAATCCTTCACTCACCCAGGTAACCCAAGGGGTACCATCATGCTTTTTGAGGGTTCTAAACCTCTTAAGATACTGGGAAGGGGTCTTCCCGAATCTAGCGATTAAAGCTAGTTTCACACTTTCGTAATCCGTCTTATCTGCCTCCCCCAACTCCATTACCACATCAGTCGCAACAGGAGGGAGCCTAGAGAACAACCAGGGAAGTAAATCATTCCCGGTGATGTCCTGGAGCCCATGATTGTATTCAAACAGTTTTAACCAATCCAACACATCCAATCTAGGTTCATACATACCCACTAATTCCTTCGGCATCCGGGGTCTTTTGGGACTGGAGCTCCTAGAGGAACCAGAGGAGAGAGAAGCATTTTCCATAGACAACTTTTTCATTTCTAATTCGTAATTAAGTTCTATTTCCCTGAGTCTCAACTCAGCTTGCTTCTGCTCAGCCTAGGCATTCATCCGTCTGAACTCGAGCTCTTGGTTTCGTTCAGATTGAGCCAAGAACCGTTTGTATTCTAATTCGAGCTTCATTTTTTCAAGTTCAAAATAAGCAGGGTTACTTTTGGGACCTGGTATGGGCCCCGTAGGCACAGCTGGTAAGGCAGGTAGAGGATTAGGGGAGACAGTTTCGTTAGCCTCTCCGTCCTCGTCAGCCTCTTCATCGCTATCATCAGAATTACGATTTAGATCAACACCATCACTGTTATCTACATTTGCTGGAGAGAATGGTTCCTCTGAACCAGTACCCAGACTTTGGTTCGCCAGCAATCTCTCTATTAATTCTAACTTCTTGCCTCTTACAGAAAGATTCTCTTGCCTACAGAGAGCTCGCAAACTCTCAGTATTTTCACCTGACAAGGATTCTTGACTGTAAGTTTCCATCGTAGACATGTTTTTTTTTTAAAGTTGCTTTTTAGTGCTAAGCTTCGTGGTTAGTTATACTAAAGTGTCGAAAAGCACTCTAAACTGTATACTCGATACAAATCCCACCGCTGTACACCAGTGTTAGGTGGAAACCTGTGCAGTTCCCTCTGGGACCACTGCAAAAGATTTAGGACTACAGGCGTTTGGCGGTGAACCCACTTGGTAGCAGTCTGTACCACACAGATTCACTTGGTAGCTGTGGCTGAGCAGTCAGACTTCTCTCAAGAAGAGTTGAGCAGTATGTGGAGTATACAAAATAGGGCAGTTCTTCACAGTAAGACAAGCAAACCCGCAACAAGGCTCAGTGTAAAGATATTAAGGTATTTATTTATAACGAAACATCTATCAAAAACACTATGGCACTATCACGGCAAACAAATCAATCACAATTACTCTACGAAGAAGAAACGATCAAACCCCCTAACAATATTTCGACAAGTCTTGGTTCTACCGGCACCACTTATTTACAGACAGAGGTGTATGCCTCAACCTAGATGGCACTCTAATATTAGTTAGGACGGGAGAGAAAAATAGGCAGGTTATGAAATCAACACAGTTCAATACTTCACGGGAAAAAATGCAAGGCAAGAAGGCAAGAACCACAATAGATCATAAAGTTCAGAGGCCAGGCCCACTCGGAGAGAGGCAAGGCGATATGTCCCAAAAAGTCTCTAGTGGAAATGCGTTCGAGTCTTTGTAGCAAATTGTTATCGGCAGATTGAACTAGTTCAGAACAATAAGTGAGAAAGCTTGGAGGCGACCCAACGGAAAGGAGAGGATTAAGACACCTCACTCGAACCGATCGAAAGGGAAGCCAGGCGGACATGGTACCTTGTTGTGGAGGGCAGCTCCGGCCGGGGCAGTTGTTCCTGGTGGTGGATGCACGTCGGGTCTTTGCCAAGAGTAGAGAGGTTCTCGTCGTCGAAGAAAAGTGAAGTCTGGTGCACCACCAGGGAAGAGACCAGCCGCGGAGTGCTCTGTCACAAGGCACCACCTTTTGGTCGCGGTACAGGGGTAGTGGCTATCCGGTTGCCGGGGTGCTCTGCACTGGCAATTCGACCACCGGGTCCTGAGGCAAAGAAAAAGCAAAAGGGGACTGGTTGTTCACACCAGTCAGGGGAAGAGACTCTCCGGCAGGGAGATCTCCTCTGTCGTCGGGAAGTGGTGAGTTGGTTCAGCAGGGCTCCACCGGAGGTGTCGTCGTTGCAGGTCGGCTCAGCGTTACCCTCGTCGGATTCTTAGGTCCTGTGGCGACTTCTGAAGATCCAGTCCCAAAAACCCTGCTTTTATGAAGAAAACCCCCATTCATTCAGCCTAGCTGTCGGTCAACACATGCTAAGTGGTGAGCGGGGAGGCTCGCCACTTGGGCCAATCACTCCAGAGTGCGACCGGAGTTGGCAAGGCAACTTGGTCCTGGGTGCCTAAACCCCCTCCCACACCCCTGTGGTAACCCAGACAGAATGGCACCACTTTGGTGGGTCTCTGTACAGAGGCCCGCCAAAAGTGGAACAAAGGGCTCAACCTTTGGTTTAGGAGTCACAGAGACGAACACAGACGCCATTTTACAAACCGAGTTCTGGCAGAAAATACCATCCGATAAACTTATTTAAGATAAGTAGACCGGTGGTACGTTAGAGATTAACGAGGAAAAGTATCAATCTCCAACAATGGGATGAATCTCATAGGGTTATGTTCGGGGTCGAACATAACAAGTAGTTTCCACTGCCACCAGCCAAAACTCGACGAGGGGGGATGGGACAGTGCCCCCTCGAGTAACAGACCCAGGAGTAATTGAATTACCCCTACTAGTACGTCCAATATAAGATGGTTTGTACTAGTTCTGTTTGTAAATTTAGGTCTAGTAAAGCCAATGGTGACTTTACATGCCCGGGGAGACAGAAGTCAGTCCCCGGGTATGGAGTCTATGGTGGAGGTCCGCTAGGACACCCCAGTGTTACGGCACGTAGGGTGCGGTGTAACACACATAGAAAAACATATGAGACCCTATGGAGTAAAAGACCCCATAGCCCATAGAACACATTGACATTCAAAGGAATTACACACATTCATGTCCAAGAGTGGGAGGAAAAGAGTCTCACTCTTGGCAGGATGGAAAAAACAAACTCCCGAAATCCAGCAAAGCTGCTGGGGGACTCACTAGGTTAGGAAATTCAGCCTAAACAGAGAATTCTCCCTAACAGTGGAGGCGAGTGTTGTATTAGGCTATGTGAACAACGTAGTTTTAAGGGATTTGCGAAAGGAATATAGTGAGGGTTCTGCTCTGAGCGTGTTAGGTAAAGCATTGCAGAGTTTGGGCGCAAAGTAGGGGAAAACTATGCCACCTGCGTAAACTCTTTTTATGAGGGGTACCCGGAGTTGGTTATTGTGCTGGCTTCTTTTAGGGCGGTCAGAGGTGTTCTTAGTTATTGTTTCTGATAGGTATGACGGTGCAGAGAGATTGATACATTTGTGTGTAAGGGGGAGGATTTTGATGTTGATCTTTTCCTTGACTGGGAACCAATGACCAGAGAACATTGATAGCCAACCAGGCTTGAATAGTGGGATATATCTGAAGAAGATCTTCTGCTTCTTGGTTGTATTCACCAGTAAGGGGAAGGAGGACTTGCGTGTCGTCGGCATAATTCGTGTATGTTATGCCCAGCGTGTCCAACATGTCGAAAAGTGGTTTGGTGAAGAGGTTGTAGAGAGTAGGTGTGGTGCAAGAGCCTTGTGGGACTCCACAGTCTATGGTGGTGGGGTTTGCGTTGGCCCAGTCAGAGTACACTTTCATGGCCCTTCCCTGAAGGAAGGAAGTTATCCAGGAGGTGTCTTCATTTGAGAAGTGGGCTGCATTTAATAGATGGGAAGTCAGGATGTCATGGTCGACCAGGACTAATGCGGCGGAGCGATGAAGGAGGAGCAGGAGGGCGGGTTTGTCATTATCCATTATTATGGTGATTTGGTTCTTAAGATCTCGGAGGGCGGTTTCTGTGCCATGAAACTTGCATAAGCCTGATTGTCTTCTGCATAGGATGGCGTTGGATTCCAAGTAGTGTTGGATTTGGTTGTGGGAGGCTTTGTCAAGGATTTCTAGAAGAAATGGGATGGTAGTGATGGGGCGGTAGTTGTTGGGGCATGCCGGGTCAAGGTTGTTTTTTTTTTATGAGCGGCGAACCCAAGCTTCTTTTAGGCTTTGTGTAACAATTCCAGAGGAGAATGACGCATTGATGAATGTTGTGATGATATGGATCAGTGAATCTGCGCATTCTTTGATGATGGTCGGGGGACAGATGTCGCCTTTGCATGTGGAGGCTTTAATGTCTTTAAGGAGATTTGTAACTTCCGACTGAGTTACATCCCTAAAGATGAAGAGAGGTGTTTGAGAGGGATGAGTATGAGGGGAGGGCAGTGGTGGGCTATCCTGTTTGGGCAGGGCTTTGATCTGTATTAGTATTTTTTCTTGGAGCATCTTAGCTTTGCTGATTAGTGCAGCCTGAATGCCGGAGCACCAGGCTTCATCCTTGGTGATTTCGTCGGGGCTCATGGTAGGGGTGATGAGGTCTTTGAAGATTGAGAATATTTCTTTAGATTTAGTATTGGCTTTGGTAATTCTCTGGTTGAATGATTCTGAATTAGCTAGGAATATGGCTTTTTTATATAAGGAAGAGATATCTTTAAATTCCTTTAGAGTGGATTGATTAGGCGAGGACTGCCAATTGGCTAGAGCTCTGCGTTTATTAGTGTGTAACAAAGATAGTTCTTCCATGAACCATGAGTTTGAGTGCATTGATTTTTTTTCTTTTTTGTCTTCTAGGAGGGCTATGGACTCAATGGCTTGGGTAAGGCAGTGGGCATAGGTATTGGCCAGTGAAATGGGGTCGTTGATAAATGGAGATTTAAGTTCAGGGATGTCAAGGAGCGGTGCTAAATTGATTTTAGTTAGTTTTTTAAAACTCCTGATTTTGATGGGTGGAGCATGTGAGAGTTGCTTGCGAGTAGGCGTGGTTGGGAGAGAGAAGAGAATACAGTGGTGGTCTGTCCATGGGAAGGCTAAGATATTGGTATTAGATGTGGAGCAGTTGTGATCTGCAATCCAGTCAATGGATCGGCCTTTGCAATGAGTAGGAGTATTCATTTGTGGTTAAGCCCCATGTAAGAGAGTTCTTTGGATAGTGAGACGGCTGCTTTGTCTTTTGGGTCATGCAGGCCTAGGTTGAAGTCTCCGAGCAGAATAGTTTTAGTTGTGTGTTTAGGCTAATCCCTACGGTCTGTAGGAGGTGCTTTTGAAAGTCTGGGGGTGAGCCTGGTGGCCTGTAGGTGATTATGATGTTGATGGTGCATTTGGGGGAGAACGTCAGTTTGGCAACGAGGAGATCAGCGTTGTTTTCCCATTGAGAGTTGCACAGTCTAATAGAAAGGGTGTCTTTGGAAATGAGGGCTACGGCTCGACCTTTTGATGTTTTTTGGTCTTGTTTTAGGATAGTATATCCTTGGGGGAGAGCAAGGGCGATAGACGGGCCAGATGCTTCATGGAGCCAAGTTTTGGTGATGGCTAGTATGTCAAGATTATTGGAGATGATGAGGTCGTTGATCTCTAGTGCATGTGCTGAGATCGAGCAGGCGTTGATGAGTGTGCATTTAAATTTTGGTGTAGGGCAATTGAGGCGGTTGGTGGTAGTGCGTGCTAGTGTTAGAGCCGGGGGGAGTGATGGCTTGGTATTTAGGTGGATGGTTCAGTTTAGGTCTGTGTATGGGGTAATGGACGTGATGATGGGCTTTGGAAAACTGTTGGCTGGCATGGGGTGTGTACGAAGGCCGTGTGGAGGTGCGAGGGCTGAGTCTGACACTTCTGAAGTAGGTAGTGGCTGGGGTTCTGTGGTGAATCATGTGCAGGTTGGTGTGTGCTCTGAGCCTAAGAAGCCTATGGTGGATGGGGGTGCAGCTTTTAGGTTTGCAGGTGTGTAGGCTAGGTTGGGTGTTCTGTTGGAGGGTGGGGGTGGTTCGGCTATTGGATGGTGAGGGTGAGGGTTCTAAGTGAGTGAGGGACATACTTCTGATAGTCCAGAGGGCCAGTGTGATGAAGGTGAGAGGAGGGTAGGGCGGGGTGCTGGGCACTGCGACAGAGGCGGTGGCAAGCAGGCTCTACAAGGATGCATTAGTGCACTAAGGTGGTGGTACTGGAGCAGGTGCAAATGCAAATCCAGCTAGGAGGTTTCTGAATCAGTGAGCATTGCAAATATGCTAGTCCAACACTTTATATTGCTACAATCAATTAGGCTATTCAAACAGTAGCAATCAGGTAGGCTAGTCAGACAGTAACAATTAGGCAGGTTGGACAAACAATACTAATTAGGCAGGCTAGTCCCATAGTATCAATTAGGCAAGCTAGTTAAACAGTAGCAATTAGGCAGGTAGCACTATAGATAATGATCTATAGTCTCTCCATCAATCGGGCAAACTCTACCCATGGAACCTCCAGTGCCTCTTCTAATTCGTTCTGAACCTTATTATCCTGGAGTGGGATAGCACTCTGTATTGATCTGTAGGGAGGGGGGCCACTAGCTGTGGCTGACACCTATGTTTGATTTGTATACCCCGTAGCTGTGCTGTGTTGTTACGGGCATTACATCTAGGGCGACCCCTTAAGTGTTTTGTATCCTCGCTCCATCAGGGTCCTCCACATCCTCTATCCTCTTGCAGAGATCTAATATCTTCTTCCACTTCTGAGGTTATTTACCTTAGAAGCTAAGGACGTTCTTGTGTGATCCAATATCCTCTATTGTGGGTGCCCTGCTCTGGAAAGGAGCGGCATCTCCCTGTGTGTCTCTACCACCCATTTCTTGTGATACTTCTCTATCTTGTCTCTGTACAATGGAAATGTACTATACGTCTACTCCAAATGTGTCCCCCCTCCCATCTTCTCAGTTTGTGCGCTCAAAACCCAACCTTTACAAGTATGCGCTGCAAACACTTTTATCACCAAAGCCACTACCGGTCCACCATCCCAGCCTCCCAGTCTCCCCCTATAAACACTCCTTTCTCCCCCTCCACACATATAAACACACACTGGCACACTACACATTCCCAAACTAAGCTATCAACACCAGAATGCCCCTGGCCTCCACCTTTCGCACAAAAAATCGTAATTCACTAAAACAACAAGCTAAAATATCAAACTAAAATAACAACAACTGCTGCAACCGAGCCCACTATTTTCCTTTATCTCCTTATCACAAATCAAATGGTGCCATTTCTTCCCTCACTCAGAAAGGTTGCCAGACTCCTGTTTTTCCTTCATATAATCCTCTTAAATTATCAATAAAAATAACAATAAAACTAAATCTCGCCAAGCAGCCTTACAATACTCCTCCTTCACTAATGCACACCACACTCCCCCACACACTAGACTTTTTGCTTTTATCCCTTGCAAGATGGTGCTCACATCTGCGTATTCACCCAATCTCCTCCATCCTGGGGTCCCAATAATGGCCTGTACTTTTCCTGGAGCCACGCCCGCTCCAAAGAGCAAACAGGAATTCTCTGAAAACGGATTCTGCACACCTCTGCAGGTTGCGCACTTGGTACTGGTCGCTGCAACTGGGCGTGGCCCCTTCATAGAAGCCTCCATGGGTGCGGGTGTCTCTGAGGTCACATCAGAGTCACCAAATGTACGAATGCCCCTGAACGCTCACACCAGGAAAAATACAACCTGCTAGGGAAAAAGGCCGAAGACACCGCTTGCAAGGAGAACAAGTATTTGCATTCCTAAAAAATAGGAGCGCACCAGCAAAGAAATTCCAGACGTGTTTAGAAGGGCAAAGAGCACAGCTCATAATATATGTGCTCTGCAATATCTTTTTGCAGAGGTCACTGGTCGCCCTAATTGAAGATTTTACCTCTGCTTTGTCGTTTACACAAAAGCGTTCGACTTGGTCTTGCACCCATTGCTGCGGTCTAAGTTAAAACGCTGGAAAATGGGCCCTCTTTTTCCCTATTTTGTAAAAAGCCATGCACACTGAGACTTCGGAGGTCATTCATTTAAACCAGGAGGGGACCCTAAATAGACCTATTTGCACGAACCGGGGACTTAAGCAAGGGTGCTTCCTTGTCCCCATGTTATTTAACTTATATGTTTCTGATATGGACGAGGTAATCTCCACAGCGTGTAATTGCCCCCCAAAACCCATTGGTGGGGAACCTATACCTTGGTTGGCTTGGTTCAATGTCATTCCATTGCCAGGGTTTGTTTAGTGGAGTTTTTTGCCGCTGATTTTGGCTAAAAGAAACTCATTGCATTTTTATTTTATTTTCAATTTGGGGGTAACTACCTATTCTCCAAACTCCTTACCCCTTTTATCCCTTTACCCCCCGAGGCCTCATATTTTTTGATGAGATTTGTCAGCCAAAAATCAGCGGCAAAAATCTCAAAGAAAAAACCCTGGCAATGAATGAATGTTGTGCCATTAGCTTACGCTGAATGGTACTGTGTTGTTGGACTGCACTCTTCAAATACTCATCCAACAATCACATGAATATTAATGACTCCAAAACAAAGATATTGGTGATTGGAGGCACAGCCTCAAGCAAATTGACCTTTAATTGGAATGTAGCCTACACCCCTTTAGAGGTGGTTAATAGTATATATATATATATATGTTTGTACCAATTTAATCTTGACCCGCACTAACCTTTTATGGCAAGATTGTAATACCTAAAACTGAAAAAGTGGCTTGCCATTAAAAGGTATGTGACCAAGAAGGGTGAATCCATTGTAGAGGGCCTACTAGCCGTCTACTGTACCAGCATTAATCATGGGATTCTCTATGGTCTCGAGGCACTGTCTACTTGTCATGTGATGTAGCTGGAGAGAATGAAGTGGAAGATTCTTCGTTCATTTCTGGGGGTTCCCTCAGGAATGAATATGTGAACTGGGACTTACTTCCCTTAATCTGTTTGGCTTGATCAAAGATGTAAGTTATTTCTCCAGTTGCAGTATCTATGCCCAGATTCTCACACCTTATTGGATCTGATTGGCCAGCATTTGCGGGAAGTAAGCCCCAATTCCTTTTTGCATGACCTACGAAGCTCTGCTTTAAGTCAATTGGCAAATAGAGATATATCGCTGGAATTGCTGCAGAATTCTAAAAATGCTTGTGTTCTATTAAAAAATAAAACCAGAAACTGTGATAGAGCAGTCAACATAGGGAAATTGCATGAGAAAAAAAAAGATAACGGGAACACGGTCCACAAGGGTTTCCTCTAAACTCTCCATGTACCTATTTGGCCAAATTGTGTGCTGGCAATTTCAGAAGATGTGTCATCTACTTGCACATTAACTTACTTCCCACCTATGAATATGTAGGCAGTTGGACTAAAATCCCTTATAAGTAGAGACTCTGCCACCTGTCTAGGGGTCCTGTAGAAACTAGCCACCATATCTTAATCTCTTGTTCCACCCTAAAGTCATGTTACTTAAAGGGATATAAGGTTTTTTTTAATCACGAGGCATCCATCACTATTGATCAGTTTCGGAGTGTAATATCTGGGGCAGAATCTTTGGTCATAACCTCTGTGGCCCATTATATATGGAGGTAGGCATTCGCTATTTTAGGCCGGGTAATTTAAAGCTTTTATACTTGATTTTTCGTTCACTGAGAATATCATAATTTAACATCTGGCAGGTAATAGGATAGCCCACACTTGGCACTTGCACTTTATGTACTGTATTTAAAGTTAGCATACCATGCACAAATACTGGTCAATTTAACTGTGATATTTACTTGTAAAAATGTTGTCTTTTTTAAGATTTCAAGCAATCTTTTTAATGATGAAATATGATTTAGTGTGCTTAGTATTGTTATTTCTATGTTTCTTCTAATAATGTTTAGCTTTGCTAAAGGTTTTTGTACTAACCAAATGCACAATAAAAAATTGAAAAATTAAATAAAATCATGGTTTACATCCTCCCGGGACTGTTGAACATGCCCAATAACAAGTTACAGCCTGCTCTCTGGCCTTACCTCCCAATGGCCTGGGCTTCCTCCAAAGCTGTCAGTCGCTCAGTGATGTCTGCCAAGAGACCAACAGCCACAGGGGCAGGCACAGTGGACTCAGGAGTTGGACTGGAAATGCTGGATACAAGATCTGCAGTTGGCAGATGGCCAAGTGTCAAAAGGTGAAGCACATTCTCTAACTTGCCTTGGGAGAAATGGCTCCACAGCAGTGGGGGTGATATCCTCCACCATTGTGTTCCCAGGCCTCATAGCTTCACTTTCCTCATTGTGAAATTGACAGGTTGGCATGCCCACGCCATGATGTCATTAGCATTACCGTCATCATCGTTGACATCCTCCTTCTCTGCTGTGCCATCTCCATCCACTGTGAAGAAGAAGAGAATGTCAGTGTTTCTGATACATGTGACAACAAGGACAAACATACATTAAGTAAGTTAACTAGATAGTAGCAACTACTGTGTATACTCGACTTAATGGTTCTCTTTTGGAGTAATGTGAACCCACAATATTGGGCTTGTGCATCCGAGTAGTCCATGTGAACAGCACAGCATGAGATGGTAGCACAGCATTAGACAGATGTTACTTGGGGACTGAGTGTTGGCAGACTATGGAGATGTGTCTTTCATATTTGGACGAGGAGGTTTGGATAATATCCCACCATATGCACAGCACCGTGACATTTTTTCCTCATTCCTGCTGGTGACATTACTCCAGAATATTCATCCACAGATTAGCCATGGAAAGGGCGGACAGAATTAGCTCTTTTGACCTAAACTCTACTTATGAATGCCTATTGTCATACTGCAATAAGTCCCTTTATGTTGCCATAGAGGCTGCTGTTGTGTGATTTAGTGGACGTGCCACAAATCCTATTCTGTCGCATGGGCCAGTAACCGGGGGAAGATTGCTTTTAGGTCTGTGAATATGTCACAAAAAAACAGCATTTGAGTTTGATCATCAGACCTCAGCTGTATATATGTTTCTGGAGAACGCTGCATGTGATGACCAGTTTACTTCTGCAGCTCCTCTCTGAATTCTCTCAGTTGCCGGCCAGATGTTTCGGGGATATGTTGTTCTTAAATACAAATACAAGAAACATGTCCATAACTGTGGCTTATATGTATTGCGAAGGGCATAGTGGAACCAATCTTGTTATGAATGTGTATGCATTCGGGAGAGTCAGGGAGTGAGGTCCCCCCAACCCCCTCACACCACCTCTGGGGTAGGTCACATTCTTAAAATGCCTCACTAGGCTGTCTACCCTAGTTTGAGAGGGATCCCTACTCCATTCTGCTTAAGGTATCAGAGGAAGCAAGGGATCGGGGAAAGTGAAGGCAAAAGTAAGTCAGAACAGATAAAGGATTAGCTAAAATGCTTATGTGAGTCAGGTCAGGTCCAACTAAAAGGAACATCAGGGAAATACAAAAGTGTACATCATGGACAGCTTCAGACTAACAACTGAACACAAATTATTTTTTTAAAGAGCAATATCTTAAGTCTGTTTTTGATGTTTACATGGTTTTCCTCTATCCTAACAGCCAACACTGAGTCAGTCTATAGGGGGACACAGCTGGCCTATAAAGTTGTTCCACCAAAACTATTTTTGGTGAAAGTTGTAACAATGATGAACTTCACTGAAGAGGATCTGGACAACCTTGTGCATCAGGATGGTTGCCCCAGAATCCCCTCTAGGCTTTGTGAAGGATGTATAATTTCCTAGAGTTGATGGGGTCTGCAACAGGATGCCAATGGGTGGTTATTAAGGCTTTAGAGATATGGTCTTGTGGTTTTAAACACAGACACATCCTGGCCAACCTATTATGGATGAGGTGATTGATTATGGGCTTGGAATGACAAAGCGACAGTCTGTTTCAGTGGTCTAACATTGAGATCACCAATGTATTTATCACCTGCACGCTCTGTGAAAATATAGAAAAGGAATGAAACACGTACCTGGTAATGACCAGTAGTGGCCGCTCCATCAGGGTGACTGGGGCAGAGCACTCCAAGCCAGCCGAGCCACTCCGCGGGTCTTTCCTTTCTTCTAGCTCTCTCTGTACTTGTGGTGTTCCACATGGGTTTAACCTATTTATCTGGCTCTTCAACCACTACCTGGCACCTCTTGCCCACCGGATCGCTACATGTTGCTCCAATTTTCAATGCAGATGACACTCAACTCTCTTTCAGGCTCCCCTCAGCTACCACTGCCTCTTCTCTCATACCAGACGGTATGGCTGCATTTCAGGAATGGTGTGCCACCAATGAACTCTGCCTTAATGTCCGCAAGACTGAGATCCTCCTCATTGGGACACACACTCCCTCCTTTGCACTCTCTCTCCAGCAACACCCTGGTCCCTCTCCCTGTTCCTTCCTGTGACACTAAGAACCTTGGTGTCATCTTCCACTCCACCCTCTCCTTCTATCCTCACATCTCTGACGTCTCTAAGTAGTTAAACTATCAGCTGCACCTCCTCAGAGGTATTCTTCCTTTCTCACTTTCCGCCAGCAGCTCACTCTCTCCAGAGCTCTGGTCCTCTCTAGGCTCGACTATTACAACAGCCTCTTTCTAAATCTGCCTGCCTCTACTCTTCAACCTATTCAACTTATCCAGAACAGGACTGTGAGACCTCTCAAGCACAGGGATTGCATTTCTTCAGCTCGGAAATCTCTTCACTGGCACCCTGTGGCTGCAAGAATGAAGTTCAAGACCCTCTGAATTGTGCACAAGGCTTTCTAGGGCCTGAGACCGATGTACCTCCAACTTTCTCGTCCAAAACATCTTCCTTCTCAAGCTCTCCGCCCATACACCTCCAACTCTCTGAAGGTCAGACACTTCTTCAAGCAGAGAGTTGTGGTGGATCTATCTCCTCGGATGGGGCCTCCTTCTGGAACAGCCTCCATGCCTCTCTCAAACTTGAGCAGAACCACCTCCGGTTCCAGAAGCAACTCAAGACCTTCCTCTTAGCGTCCGCTTTCTCTCTTCCTCTCCCCTGCTGATACAACTGACTGCTCCAAGCACAGGCCACCTGGTCACCCTCTGAAGTCAGGCCCATGCTTCTGCATGTCCAGTTGCCCTCACACTGCCTCCGGGCTCCCGAGAACTTAAGGGTCTGTATCTGCTACCCTGCAGTCCCTTATCTCTGCACTTATGAGCCACCCACTGGCTGCACTTGTGAGTTAACTACACTTCCCCCTTCTGCTCCCCCTGGAACTTCTCCCCTTCCCTATTCCCCACAATTGCATGATCTGAATGACACAAGGCCTAGTAAGATCGTTATTTTGTCCTCCCTTTGTTTCCCCCTCATTGTCTTCTTGCACCTAGAAACACTTGTGTACCGGCGTGTTATAAATGCCACGCCATATTATATCATATCATATCACTCCTACAGTTTTAATTTATAGATGGTACTGCTATGGTGTGTGTAGTGTGTATGTGTGGACCCCTAAAAGTCAGACTACACCGGTATGTCCCCATTGAACTAGACCGGTGCCGGAACCGTTATTGGTGGCAGACATGGCGCAAATAGCGTAATGACTACCACCAACCTCGGAATGATGCCCTATGTCTTGCTGACGAATCTAAAAGCTTCAAGATCATATCTGATGTTGGTCCTACTGTGCTTGTCATCCCTCCTCTCCACTGTTAACGCATCCATCACCTCAGTGTGATGCATAGGCCAGGGAACTGAGTGGGTGGGAGACTGGGGTATGTTGTGGTAATTCGGATGTCCAGCTAAAGGACCCCTCGCCTTTGGTCCCAATCACCATGGTGTAGTTTCACAAAGCGTTTTTCTCCCTGGCTGGCTTATGACTGGACTTTTCCCCCCTACTCCAAGGCAGAGACCTGTGACTGATGCTGCAGGAGTACCTTTTCCCACACCCCAGATGCCCACCCCACCCCCGACACTTCCCCTGCCCCCTTTCCACTGCACTTGCACGTTCTCAATGTCACTAGGCCTAGTAAGAGGGAAGCTGGGGGATCAGTGATCATCTCTGTGCTCCTCGCCTCAGCCGTCATTCGCGTGTTTCCTGGAACTATTTGCTCAGCCCGTTTCTTTCTTCTGGACTGAAAGGGATACCATGGAAAACAATGGGCCATGGATATCACTGGGGTGGGGGCCATCACTGTTGAAAGACTTTCTATATACTGGGCAAAGTATTGTTTTTCCAAATGTGCATTTCTCACTTTCACAGAAAAGAAGTCATTTCCAAACTCATTCTTTTAAATGTGTGTTTTTTTTGTCAGACTACCACACATATACTCTGTAATGTTTGTGCCCCTTTCCTTGTGCTTTATCTCAGGTTATCTTTACAAATATATTATATGCTTATCAAAGTGTTTAATCACAAATACATGCTTCTGTTGTGCTGACAGCAGTTATTAGGAAATTAAACTGTGTGTTCATGGGTGCCGACTTTTGATTTTCACTACTGGGGCAGAAATACCCCCACCTCTGCCCTGAATATAAGCAAGCGACTAGCCGAATCCATCCCCTGGACAAGCACATTTTATAGCACTTGTTTTTTTATAAGGAATTGCAAAATGGCATACAGGGTCTATGGATCCCTTAATGTTCTAATAATCACTGCATTACCAACAGTACTTTGGGTGCACCACTGCCATAGAAGTGATTTAAAGTGAATTGTTGTACAATGTGGAATTTGTAAAGAAGCAGCATGAAACAAATTGCACCATTTTTAAACTATTATTTTGAAAATGTCCTCTGAGCAGAGTCCAACTGCCAGCTCCGCCTCCTCAGAACTTTCCCCCTCGGTACTCCACCGCCTCCTCTAAACTAAACCCCTACCCTGGCCTTTGTTGGATCCTCCTTTAAATAATTTCCATTTCCACCACTGGTATCCTCTGTATTATACTTTTATTACAACGTGAGGCTGGTGCCCGTGCAGTGGAAAGTGCCATTAATCCCTGGTTAAAGGAGCAGTCTGAGACAACCCCTGCCACTCCTTTTAAATAGCAAAGCTGGATATGTCTGCCACAGCCATGATCTGTTCACATGTTTGTGAGGCTTTATGATATTAGCAGAATGACTAGTGCTGTTGATTAATGTTAGGGAGAATTCTCTGTTTAGGCTGAATTTCCTAACCTAGTGAGTCCCCCAGCAGCTTTGCTGGATTTCTGGAGTTTGTTTTTTTCCATCCTGCCAAGAGTGAAACTCTTTTTCTCCCACTCTTGGACATGAATGTGTGTAATTCCTTTGAATGTCAATGTGTTCTATGGGTTATGGGGTCTTTTACTCCATAGGGTCTCATATGTTTTTCTATGTGTGTTACACCGCACCCTACGTGCCGTAACACTGGGGCGTCCTAGCGGACCTCCATCATAGACTCCATACCCGGGGACTGACTACTGTCTCCCCGGGCATGTAAAGTCACCATTGGCTTTACTAGACCTAAATTTCCTAACAGAACTAGTACAAACCATCCTATTGTGGACGTACTAGTAGGGGTAATTCGATTACTCCTGGGTCTGTTATTCGAGGGGGCACTGTCCCATCCCCCCTCGTCGAGTTTTGGCTGGTGGCAGTGGAAACTACTTGTTATATTCGACCCCGAATATAACCCTATGGGATTCTTCCCATGGTTAGAGATTGATACTGTTTCTCGTTAATCTCTAACATACCACCGGTCTACTTATCTTAAATAAGTCTATCGGATGGTATTTTCTGCCAGAACTCGGTTTTTAAAATGACGTCTGTGTTCGTCTCTGTGACTCCTAAACCAAAGGTCGAGCCCTTTGTTCCACTTTTGGCGGGCTTCTGTACAGAGACCCTCAAAAGTGGTGCCATTCTGTCTGGGTTACCACAGGGGTGTGGGAGGGGGTTTAGGCACCCTGGACCGAGTTGCCTTGCCAACTCCGGTCGCACTCTGGTGTGATTGGCCCAAGTGGCGAGCCTCCCCGCTCACCACTTAGCATGTGTTGATTGACAGCTAGGCTGAATGAATGGGGGTTTTCTGCATAAAAGCAGGGCTTTTGGGACTGGATCTTCAGAAGTCGCCACAGGACCTAAGAATCCGACGAGGGTAAAGCTGAGCCGACCTGCAACGACGACACCTCCGGTGGAGCACTGCTGAACCAACTCCCCACTTCCCGACGACAGAGGAGATCTCCCTGCCGGAGAGTCTCTTTCCCTGACTGGTGGGAACAACCAGTGCCTTTTGCTTTTTCTTCGCCTCAGGACGCAGTGGTCGAATTGCCCGTGCAGAGCACCTCAGCAACCGGATAGCCACTACCCCTGTACCGCGACCAAAAGGTGGTGCCTTGTGACGGAGCACTCCGCGGCTGGTCTCTTCCCTGGTGGTGCAACGATCTTCAACTTTCCTTCGACGACGAGATCCTCTCTTCTCTTGGCAAAGACCGGACGTGCATCCACCACCAGGAACAACTGCCCCCGCCGGAGCTGTCTCTCCACAATCAAGGTACTGTGTCCGCCTGGCTTCCCTTGTTGCCGGATAGAGTGAGGTGTCTTAATCCTCGCCTCTCCATAGGGTCGCCTCCAAGCTTTCTCTAGCGTGTTGTTCTGAACTGGTCCAATCTGCCGATAACAATTTGCTTCAAAGACTCAAATGCATTTCCACTAAGATACTTTTGGGACATATCACCTCGCCTCTCTCCGAGTGGGCCTGGCCTCTGAACTTTATAATCTATCGTGGTTCTTGTCTTCTTGCCTTGCATTTGTCCGTTCAGTATTGGGACCGTGTTTATTTCGTAACTTACTTATTTTCTCTCTCGTCCTAACAAATACTAATGTGCCATCTAGGTTGAGGCATACACCTCTGTCTGCAAATAAGTGATGCTGATAGAACCTAGACTTGTCAAACTATTGTTAGGGGGATTGATCTGTTTTCTTCGTAGAGTAATTGTAATTGAAGTGTTTGCCGTGATAGTGCCAAAGTGTTTTCTATAGATGTGCCTTTATAAATAAATACCTTTATATCTTTACACTGAAGCCTTGTTGCGTGTTTGCTGTCTTACTGTGAAGAATTGCCCTATTTTGTATACTCCACATACTGCTTAACTCTTCTTGAGGGAGGTCTGACAGCTCAGCCACAGCTACCAAGTGAATCTGTGTAGTACAGACTGCTACCAAGTGGGTTTACTGCCAAACACCTGTAGTCCTAAATCTTTTGCAGTGGTCCCAGAGGGAACTGCACACGTTTCCACCTAACACTGGTGTACAGTGGTGGGATTTGTATCGAGTATACAGTTTAGAGTGCTTTTCGACACTTTAGGATAACTAACCACAAAGCTTAGCACTAAAAAGCAACTTTCAAAAACATGTCTACGATGGAAACTTACAGTCAAGAGTCCTTGTCAGGTGAAAATACTGAGAGTTTGGGAGCTCTCTGTAGGCAAGAGAATCTTCCTGTAAGAGGCAAGAAGTTAGAACTAATAGAGAGATTGCTGGCGAACCAAAATCTGGGTACTGGTTCAGAGGAACCAATTTCTCCAGCAAATGTAGATAACAATGATGGTGTTGATCTAAATCGTAATTCTGATGATAGTGATGAAGAGGCTGAAGAGGAAGGAGAGGCTAACGAAACTGTCTTCCCTGCTCCTCTACCTGCCTTACCAGCTGTACCTACGGGGCCCATACCAGGTCCCACATGTAACCCCGCTTATTTTGAACTCAAAAAAATGAAGCTCGAATTAGAATACAAACGGTTCTTGGCTCAATCTGATGGAAACCAAGAGCTCGAGCTCAGACGGATGAATGCCCAGGCTGAGCAGAAGCAAGCTAAGTTAAGACTCAGGGAAATAGAACTTAATCACGAGTTAGAGATGAAAAAGTTGTCTATGGAAAATGCTTCTCTCTCCTCTGGTTCCTCTAGGAGCTCCAGTCCCAAAAGACCCCGGATGCCGAAGGAATTAGTGGGTATGTATGAACCGAGATTGGATGTGTTGGATTGGTTAAAACTGTTTGAGTACAATCATGGGCTCCAGGACATCACCGGGAATGATTTACTTCCCTGGTTGTTCTCTAGGCTCCCTCCTGTTGCGACTGATGTGGTAATGGAGTTGGGGGAGGCGAATAAGACGGATTACGAAAGTGTGAAACTAGCTTTGATAGCTAGATTCAGGAAGACCCCTTTCCTATATCTTAAGAGGTTTAGAACCCTCAAAAAGCATGATGGTACCCCTTGGGCTACCTGGGTGAGTGAAGGGTTGAAAAACTTAGAGGGATGGATTAAGGGTTACAAAGTGAACACTTATGAGGGTATGAAGAATCTTTTTATGTTGGAGTCGATTTATGATGCCTGTTCTCCTGAGCTCAGGCAGCACTTGGCTGATTCGAAGGAATTGGATTCCCGAACGCTAGCTAAGGCTGCTGACTTATGGGTTGCCAACAGGGCTACTCATAAGGATTCTGGGGCAACTCAGAAAAAGGATGAGGGAAAACAGCCTAAAAAAGACTAAAAAGAGAATTCTAATAACTCAAATTCCAAAGAGGGCCCCAAACAAAACCAGAAGGGTAAGCCACAAGGAAAACCACAGCAGAATAGCGTGTCTTCTGGTGCCAAACTGGAAGGAGGTCAGAACAAGCCACCATTCCAGAAAGTATTTGGTAAATGCTTTGTTTGTGGCTCGACTGACCACGTGAAAGGAGATCCCAGATGTAAGGGTAAACCTTCAGGGGTCCAGCTTGTCTCCTTAGCCTTCGCTCCAGAGGAGGAAGTCCAAATGGCAAGTGGAAACTTTCTACTGCTAGCTGACAAACCCATTGGAGTCTCAGCCAGCGTTTCTTTAGTATCTCTGGGGTTGTGGGAACAACAGAATTTGGATGTCTATAATTCTGTCCCCGATAATACTAAAGAGTATTATAAGGACAGTGTCCAGGTGAATGGTCAGGAGACTCCTGACATTAAGGACACTGGGGCCAGCATAACTGTGGTGGATAAATCGTTTTTTCAGGCTGAGGATGTTGCTAAGGCAGCCAAATGCCTCACCAAGTTAGCTGGAGGGCCTGTGCAGATGCTTCCCCAATTACCAGTTCTCATCCAGTGTAACGACATGACTGTGAAGATACCTGTCAGCATACAGAGTGAGGTACCAGGACGTGTACTGTTGGGTAAAGATTTGAAAACTCTTGGAGTTGTATCGCATACTCCCAGACCTCCTAGTAAACGGTTACAGGAGCTAACCAGACCCGCAAGAGAGAGGACCATGCGCGGTACTCTCCAGGAGATGATGAAGAAAGAAATCACTCCTGCTCCACTGGAATTGTCGGCCGCTGTCTCCAAGAAATCAGAAGCGAAAGGGAAACCTAAGACTTCTATCCCAAAACCAGCAGCCGGCATTACAGTGCAGCCAACACGGACTTCCTCGCGGTTGTCCAAAGTTACACCCGTAACTCCACCTCCAGCCGAGGCTGAGAGGGAGGTACAACCCTGTGTGGTAGAATTAGACTCTGAGGAAGAGCTAATGGAAGGCCAGGAACTCATTGGAGATCTGGATCCTGTTGACCATCCTGAGCTGCAGTCTTTACTGGCAGAAGGTGGACCCAGCAGGGCAGACTTCAGTAACGGACAGAGAGAATGTCCAACTCTGGAAGGTCTTCGCCACCAGGCAGAAGCTCAGGCTGAAAGGCAAGAGCCTGGGAAATACAGGTTGCACTGGGAAGATGGCCTCTTCTACAGCGAACCGACCGAGTCTGCACCTGGAGACTACAAACGACTTGTAGTACCCCAAGAGAACAGACCACAGTTCTTGCAGTTAGCCCACGAGATTCCTTTGACTGGTCACTTGAGTTTCAAGAAGACTAAGGAAAGGCTCTCTCTCTACTTCTATTGGCCGAAGATGGGGGCCGAAGTGGAAAAACACTGCAGGAGCTGCCACACCTGCCAGACCTCTGGTAAGGTTGGCTCCAAGAATGTGGCACCTTTAGTGCCTCTCCCAGTTGTGGGAGTCCCATTTGAGAGAGTAGGGATTGACATTGTTGGTCCCCTTGATCCTCCAACCTCCTCAGGCAACAGGTTTATACTTGTTGTAGTAATCCATGCTACTAGGTATCCTGAGGCAATTCCTATGAGGACTGTTACAGCTCCAGCTGTGGCTAAGGCCCTCCTTGGTATATTTACTAGGGTCGGGTTTCCTAAGGAAGTAATCTCTGACAGGGGGTCAAACTTTATGTCCCACTACATGAAAGCCATGTGGAAAACCTGTGGAGTTACTTACAAGTTCTCAACAGCTTACCACCCACAAACCAATGGGTTGGTAGAACGGTTCAACCGAACCATGAAGAGCATGATAGGTGCTTTAGAAGAACCCCTTAAGCGTAAGTGGGACCTTCTACTGCCATGCCTTCTCTTTGCTTATAGAGAAGTCCCTCAGGAGGGAGTAGGTTACTCTCCCTTCGAGCTTCTCTATGGTCATCCCGTCAGAGGTCGATTGGCCCTGATTAAGGAGGGGTTGGAGAGTGCTCCTTCCCCCAAGCCAGTCAGAGTGACTGACTACGTGATAGGTCTCCGGAGGAGAATGTCGCACATGATGACGGAAGCAAGCGATAACTTGAAAGCTGGACAAGCATTGGTCAAGCACTGGCACGATCAAAAGGCTAACATGGTTGAGTTCGCTCAAGACCAGCTCGTTCTCGTTATGATCCCAACAAGGCAGAGGGCCTTGCAAGACAAGTGGATGGGACCCTTCAGAGTTGTGGGTAAACTCGGAGAGGTCAACTATCTGGTGGACTTGGGCAATCCCAAGGAGGCTCCGACAGTCTTTCACACCAACCGACTCAAAGCGTATGTCTCAAGACCCGATGTAGGAGCGTTGCTTCTAGCATCATCCGAGGAAGAAGAAGAGAGTGAAGCTCTTCCGGATCTCCTCAGAGGCTTACCTTTAGACGAAAAAATTGAAGGAGTAAATCTCTCCTTCAATCTGACACCCAAGCAACAAGAAGAGTGCAAATCTATGTTGAATCAGTTTGCCTCTCTGTTCTCGCTTTCACCAGGCTTGACCCCTTGGGGCCAGCACGACATACTCACTGGTGACTGTCTGCCGGTCAAAAGCAGAGGATACAGAATGTCAGAAAACGTACGAACCCACATCAAAGGTGAGGTCAGCAAGATGCTCGATCTCGGGCTAATAGAGACATCTACTAGTCCATGGTCTAGCCCAGTTGTGTTAGTACCAAAGGCCGGATCTAAAGAGCTTAGATTCTGTGTGGATTATAGAGCTCTTAAGGCAGTCACCAAGACTGATGCCCACCCTTTGCCAAGAACAGATGAGTTGGTGGATAAACTTGGCGCCGCCGAGTTCCTCAGCACATTTGACTTGATGTCAGGCTATTGGCAAATAGCCCTGACCGACCATGCCAAGGAGAAAACTGCATTTTCTACCCCCGTCGGCTTATACCAGTTTAAGGTAATGCCTTTCGGATTGAAAAATGCACCTGCTACGTTTCAACGGATGGTAAACTAGGTTCTGAATGGGATGGAGGACTTCTGCATGGCATACTTGGATGACATCGCAGTGTTCAGCAATTCCTGGGAAGAACATCTAACCCACCTGAGAGATGTTTTGCAGGCTCTTGGACGAGCCAATCTGACCATAAAGGCGAGTAAATGCCAAATTGAACAGAATAAGGTAGTCTATCTTGGACATGAGGTAGGAGGTGGAGAAATAAGGCCTTTGCTCAGTAAGATTGAAGCTGTGCAAAATTGGACAACACCTACTACTCAAACCCAAGTGAGAGCCTTCCTAGGCCTCACTGGGTACTACAGGAATTACATAGAGAGCTATGGGACCATAGCTTCTCCACTGAATGTCATCTCCTTGCCCAAATTCCCTAAAAAGGTTAGATGGAACGAGGAGTGCAATCAGGCGTTTGAAAACCTGAAAAAGGCTCTTTGCCAAGCCCCAGTACTCAGAGCTCCTGATTACCGCCAACACTTCATTGTGCAGACGGATGCTTCAAATGTAGGAATAGGTGCCGTACTCAGTCAACTGGATGGGAAAGGTAGGGAGCACCCTGTATGCTTCATCAGCCACAAGCTGAAGGATCCTGAAACAAGGTGGGCAACAATCGAAAGAGAGTGCTTTGCTATCGTGTGGGCTCTAAAGAAGTTTAGGCCGTACTTGTATGGTTCTACTTTTGTCATTCAGACTGACCACCAACCCTTGAGATGGTTAATGCAAATGAAAGGGGAAAATCCAAAACTATTGAGATGGTCGATCTGCCTGCAAGGGTTTGATTTCACCATTGAGCACAGGTCAGGGTGTCACCACCAAAATGCTGACGGTCTCTCTAGGATGTATGTCATCGACTAGAGGTATGAGATTCATCCAGGAGTGGATTAAATCCTCCTGTCCCTTAGTCTGGGGGGGGCGAGTGTTAGGGAGAATTCTCTGTTTAGGCTGAATTTCCTAACCTAGTGAGTCCCCCAGCAGCTTTGCTGGATTTCTGGAGTTTGTTTTTTTTCCATCCTGCCAAGAGTGAGACTCTTTTTCTCCCACTCTTGGACATGAATGTGCGTAATTCATTTGAATGTCAATGTGTTCTATAGGCTATGGGGTCTTTTACTCCATAGGGTCTCATATGTTTTTCTATGTGTGTTACACCGCACCCTACGTGCCGTAACACTGGGGCATCCTAGCGGACCTTCATCATAGACTCCATACCCGGGGACTGACTACTGTCTCCCCGGGCATGTAAAGTCACCATTGGCTTTACTAGACCTAAATTTACTAAGAGAACTAGTACAAACCATCCTATTGTGGACGTACGAGTAGGGGTAATTCGATTACTCCTGGGTCTGTTATTCGAGGGGGCACTGTCCCATCCCCCCTCGTCGAGTTTTGGCTGGTGGCAGTGGAAACTACTTGTTATATTCGACCCCGAATATAACCCTATGGGATTCTTCCCATGGTTAGAGATTGATACTGTTTCTCGTTAATCTCTAACATACCACCGGTCTACTTATTTTAAATAAGTCTATCGGATGGTATTTTCTGCCAGAACTCGGTTTTTAAAATGGCGTCTGTGTTCGTCTCTGTGACTCCTAAACCAAAGGTCGAGCCCTTTGTTCCACTTTTGGCGGGCTTCTGTACAGAGACCCTCCAAAGTGGTGCCATTCTGTCTGGGTTACCACAGGGGTGTGGGAGGGGGTTTAGGCACCCTGGACCGAGTTACCTTGCCAACTCCGGTCGCACTCTGGTGTGATTGGCCCAAGTGGTGAGCCTCCCCGCTCACCACTTAGGATGTGTTGATTGACAGCTAGGCTGAATGAATGGGGGTTTTCTGCATAAAAGCAGGGCTTTTGGGACTGGATCTTCAGAAGTCGCCACAGGACCTAAGAATCCGACGAGGGTAAAGCTGAGCTGACCTGCAACGACGACACCTCCGGTGGAGCACTGCTGAACCAACTCCCCACTTCCCGACGACAGAGGAGATCTCCGTGCCGGAGAGTCTCTTTCCCTGACTGGGGGAACAACCAGTCCCTTTTGCTTTTTCTTCGCCTCAGGACGCAGTCGTCGAATTGCCCGTGCAGAGCACCTCGGCAACCGGATAGCCACTACCCCTGTACTGCGACCAAAAGGTGGTGCCTTGTGACGGAGCACTCCGCGGCTGGTCTCTTCCCTGGTGGTGCAACGATCTTCAACTTTCCTTCGACGACGAGATCCTCTCTTCTCTTGGCAAAGACCGGACGTGCATCCACCACCAGGAACAACTGCCCCCGCCGGAGCTGTCTCTCCACAATCAAGGTACTGTGTCCGCCTGGCTTCCCTTGTTGCCGGATAGAGTGAGGTGTCTTAATCCTCACCTCTCCATAGGGTCGCCTCCAAGCTTTCTCTAGCGTGTTGTTCTGAACTGGTCCAATCTGCCGATAACAATTTGCTTCAAAGACTCGAATGCATTTCCACTAAGATACTTTTGGGACATATCGCCTCGCCTCTCTCCGAGTGGGCCTGGCCTCTGAACTTTATAATCTATCGTGGTTCTTGTCTTCTTGCCTTGCATTTGTCCGTTCAGTATTGGGACCGTGTTTATTTCGTAACTTACTTATTTTCTCTCTCGTCCTAACAAATACTAATGTGCCATCTAGGTTGAGGCATACACCTCTGTCTGCAAATAAGTGATGCTGATAGAACCTAGACTTGTCAAACTATTGTTAGGGGGATCGATCTGTTTTCTTCGTAGAGTAATTGTAATCGAAGTGTTTGCCGTGATAGTGCCAAAGTGTTTTCTATAGATGTGCCTTTATAAATAAATACCTTTATATCTTTACACTGAAGCCTTGTTGCGTGTTTGCTGTCTTACTGTGAAGAATCGCCCTATTTTGTATACTCCACATACTGCTTAACTCTTCTTGAGGGAGGTCTGACTGCTCAGCCACAGCTACCAAGTGAATCTGTGTGGTACAGACTGCTACCAAGTGGGTTTACTGCCAAACACCTGTAGTCCTAAATCTTTTGCAGTGTTCCCAGAGGGAACTGCACAGGTTTCCACCTAACACTGGTGTACAGCGGTGGGATTTGTATCGAGTATACAGTTTAGAGTGCTTTTCGACACTTTAGGATAACTAACCACAAAGCTTAGCGCTAAAAAGCAACTTTCAAAAACATGTCTACGATGGAAACTTACAGTCAAGAGTCCTTGTCAGGTGAAAATACTGAGAGTTTGCGAGCTCTCTGTAGGCAAGAGAATCTTCCTGTAAGAGGCAAGAAGTTAGAACTAATAGAGAGATTGCTGGCGAACCAAAATCTGGGTACTGGTTCAGAGGAACTAATTTCTCCAGCAAATGTAGATAACAGTGATGGTGTTGATCTAAATCGTAATTCTGATGATAGTGATGAAGAGGCTGAAGAGGAAGGAGAGGCTAACGAAACTGTCTTCCCTGCTCCTCTACCTGCCTTACCAGCTGTACCTACGGGGCCCATACCAGGTCCCACATGTAACCCCGCTTATTTTGAACTCAAAAAAATGAAGCTCGAATTAGAATACAAACGGTTCTTGGCTCAATCTGATGGAAACCAAGAGCTCGAGTTCAGACGGATGAATGCCCAGGCTGAGCAGAAGCAAGCTAAGTTAAGACTAAGGGAAATAGAACTTAATCACGAGTTAGAGATGAAAAAGTTGTCTATGGAAAATGCTTCTCTCTCCTCTGGTTCCTCTAGGAGCTCTAGTCCCAAAAGACCCCGGATGCCGAAGGAATTAGTGGGTATGTATGAACCGAGATTGGATGTGTTGGATTGGTTAAAACTGTTTGAGTACAATCATGGGCTCCAGGACATCACCGGGAATGATTTACTTCCCTGGTTGTTCTCTAGGCTCCCTCCTGTTGCGACTGATGTGGTAATGGAGTTGGGGGAGGCGGATAAGACGGATTACGAAAGTGTGAAACTAGCTTTGATAGCTAGATTCGGGAAGACCCCTTTCCAATATCTTAAGAGGTTTAGAACCCTCAAAAAGCATGATGGTACCCCTTGGGCTACCTGGGTGAGTGAAGGGTTGAAAAACTTAGAGGGATGGATTAAGGGTTACAAAGTGAACACTTATGAGGGTATGAAGAATCTTTATATGTTGGAGTCGATTTATGATGCCTGTTCTCCTGAGCTCAGACAGCACTTGGCTGATTCGAAGGAATTGGATTCCCGAACGCTAGCTAAGGCTGCTGACTTATGGGTTGCCAACAGGGCTACTCATAAGGATTCTGTGGCAACTCAGAAAAAGGATGAGGGAAAACAGCCTAAAAAAGACTCAAAAGAGAATTCTAATAACTCAAATTCCAAAGAGGGCCCCAAACAAAACCAGAAGGGTAAGCCACAAGGAAAACCACAGCAGAATAGTGTGTCTTCTGGTGCCAAACTGGAAGGAGGTCAGAACAAGCCACCATTCCAGAAAGCATTTGGTAAATGCTTTGTTTGTGGCTCGACTGACCACGTGAAAGGAGATCCCAGATGTAAGGGTAAACCTTCAGGGGTCCAGCTTGTCTCCTTAGCCTTCGCTCCAGAGGAGGAAGTCCAAATGGCAAGTGGAAACTTTCTACTGCTAGCTGACAAACCCATTGGAGTCTCAGCCAGCGTTTCTTTAGTATCTCTGGGGTTGTGGGAACAACAGAATTTAGATGTCTATAATTCTGTCCCCGATAATACTAAAGAGTATTATAAGGACAGTGTCCAGGCGAATGGTCAGGAGACTCCTGACATTAGGGACACTGGGGCCAGCATAACTGTGGTGGATAAATCGTTTTTTCAGGCTGAGGATGTTGCTAAGGCACCCAAATGCCTCACCAAGTTAGCTGGAGGGCCTGTGCAGATGCTTCCCCAATTACCAGTTCTCATCCAGTGTAACGACATGACTGTGAAGATACCTGTCAGCATACAGAGTGAGGTACCAGGACGTGTACTGTTGGGTAAAGATTTGAAAACTCTTGGAGTTGTATCGCATACTCCCAGACCTCCTAGTAAACGGTTACAGGAGCTAACCAGACCCGCAAGAGAGAGGACCATGCGCGGTACTCTCCAGGAGATGATGAAGAAAGAAATCACTCCTGCTCCACTGCAATTGTCGGCCGCTGTCTCCAAGAAATCAGAAGCGAAAGGGAAACCTAAGACTTCTATCCCAAAACCAGCAGCCGGCATTACAGTGCAGCCAATACGGACTTCCTCGCGGTTGTCCAAAGTTACACCCGTAACTCCACCTCCAGCCGAGGCTGAGAGGGAGGTACAACCCTGTGTGGTAGATTTAGACTCTGAGGAAGAGCTAATAGAAGGCCAGGAACTCATTAGAGATCTGGATCCTGTTGACCATCCTGAGCTGCAGTCTTTACTGGCAGAAGGTGGACCCAGCAGGGCAGACTTCAGTAACGGACAGAGAGAATGTCCAACTCTGGAAGGTCTTCGCCACCAGGCAGAAGCTCAGGCTGAAAGGCAAGAGCCTGGGAAATACAGGTTGCACTGGGAAGATGGCCTCTTCTACAGTGAACCGACCGAGTCTGCACCTGGAGACTACAAACGACTTGTAGTACCCCAAGAGAACAGACCACAGTTCTTGCAGTTAGCCCACGATATTCCTTTGACTGGTCACTTGAGTTTCAAGAAGACTAAGGAAAGGCTCTCTCTCTACTTCTATTGGCCGAAGATGGGGGCCGAAGTGGAAAAACACTGCAGGAGCTGCCACACCTGCCAGACCTCTGGTAAGGTTGGCTCCAAGAATGTGGCACCTTTAGTGCCTCTCCCAGTTGTGGGAGTCCCATTTGAGAGAGTAGGGATTGACATTGTTGGTCCCCTTGATCCTCCAACCTCCTCAGGCAACAGGTTTATACTTGTTGTAGTAATCCATGCTACTAGGTATCCTGAGGCAATTCCTATGAGGACTGTTACAGCTCCAGCTGTGGCTAAGGCCCTCCTTGGTATATTTACTAGGGTCGGGTTTCCTAAGGAAGTAATCTCTGACAGGGGGTCAAACTTTATGTCCCACTACATGAAAGCCATGTGGAAAACCTGTGGAGTTACTTACAAGTTCTCAACAGCTTACCACCCACAAACCAATGGGTTGGTAGAACGGTTCAACCGAACCATGAAGAGCATGATAGGTGCTTTAGAAGAACCCCTTAAGCGTAAGTGGGACCTTCTACTGCCATGCCTTCTCTTTGCTTATAGAGAAGTCCCTCAGGAGGGAGTAGGTTACTCTCCCTTCGAGCTTCTCTATGGTCATCCCGTCAGAGGTCGATTGGCCCTGATTAAGGAGGGGTTGGAGAGTGCTCCTTCCCCCAAGCCAGTCAGAGTGACTGACTACGTGATAGGTCTCCGGAGGAGAATGTCGCACATGATGACGGAAGCAAGCGATAACTTGAAAGCTGGACAAGCATTGGTCAAGCACTGGCACGATCAAAAGGCTAACATGGTTGAGTTCGCTCAAGACCAGCTCGTTCTCGTTATGATCCCAACAAGGCAGAGGGCCTTGCAAGACAAGTGGATGGGACCCTTCAGAGTTGTGGGTAAACTCGGAGAGGTCAACTATCTGGTGGACTTGGGCAATCCCAAGGAGGCTCCGACAGTCTTTCACACCAACCGACTCAAAGCGTATGTCTCAAGACCCGATGTAGGCGCGTTGCTTCTAGCATCATCCGAGGAAGAAGAAGAGAGTGAAGCTCTTCCGGATCTCCTCAGAGGCTTACCTTTAGACGAAAAAATTGAAGGAGTAAATCTCTCCTTCAATCTGACACCCAAGCAACAAGAAGAGTGCAAATCTATGTTGAATCAGTTTGCCTCTCTGTTCTCGCTTTCACCAGGCTTGACCCCTTGGGGCCAGCACGACATACTCACTGGTGACTGTCTGCCGGTCAAAAGCAGAGGATACAGAATGTCAGAAAACGTACGAACCCACATCAAAGGTGAGGTCAGCAAGATGCTCGATCTCGGGCTAATAGAGACATCTACTAGTCCATGGTCTAGCCCAGTTGTGTTAGTACCAAAGGCCGGATCTAAAGAGCTTAGATTCTGTGTGGATTATAGAGCTCTTAATGCAGTCACCAAGACTGATGCCCACCCTTTGCCAAGAACAGATGAGTTGGTGGATAAACTTGGCGCCGCCAAGTTCCTCAGCACATTTGACTTGACGTCAGGCTATTGGCAAATAGCCCTGACCGACCATGCCAAGGAGAAAACTGCATTTTCTACCCCCGTCGGCTTATATCAGTTTAAGGTAATGCCTTTCGGATTGAAAAATGCACCTGCTACGTTTCAACGGATGGTAAACTAGGTTCTGAATGGGATGGAGGACTTCTGCATGGCATACTTGGATGACATCGCAGTGTTCAGCAATTCCTGGGAAGAACATCTAACCCACCTGAGAGATGTTTTGCAGGCTCTTGGACGAGCCAATCTGACCATAAAGGCGAGTAAATGCCAAATTGAACAGAATAAGGTAGTCTATCTTGGACATGAGGTAGGAGGTGGAGAAATAAGGCCTTTGCTCAGTAAGATTGAAGCTGTGCAAAATTGGACAACACCTACTACTCAAACCCAAGTGAGAGCCTTCCTAGGCCTCACTGGGTACTACAGGAATTTCATAGAGAGCTATGGGACCATAGCTTCTCCACTGAATGTCATCTCCTTGCCCAAATTCCCTAAAAAGGTTAGATGGAACGAGGAGTGCAATCAGGCGTTTGAAAACCTGAAAAAGGCTCTTTGCCAAGCCCCAGTACTCAGAGCTCCTGATTACCGCCAACACTTCATTGTGCAGACGGATGCTTCAAATGTAGGAATAGGTGCCGTACTCAGTCAACTGGATGGGAAAGGTAGGGAGCACCCTGTATGCTTCATCAGCCACAAGCTGAAGGATCCTGAAACAAGGTGGGCAACAATCGAAAGAGAGTGCTTTGCTATCGTGTGGGCTCTAAAGAAGTTTAGGCCGTACTTGTATGGTTCTACTTTTGTCATTCAGACTGACCACCAACCCTTGAGATGGTTAATGCAAATGAAAGGGGAAAATCCAAAACTATTGAGATGGTCGATCTGCCTGCAAGGGTTTGATTTCACCATTGAGCACAGGTCAGGGTGTCACCACCAAAATGCTGACGGTCTCTCTAGGATGTATGTCATCGACTAGAGGTATGAGATTCATCCAGGAGTGGATTAAATCCTCCTGTCCCTTAGTCTGGGGGGGGCGAGTGTTAGGGAGAATTCTCTGTTTAGGCTGAATTTCCTAACCTAGTGAGTCCCCCAGCAGCTTTGCTGGATTTCTGGAGTTTGTTTTTTTCCATCCTGCCAAGAGTGAGACTCTTTTTCTCCCACTCTTGGACATGAATGTGCGTAATTCATTTGAATGTCAATGTGTTCTATAGGCTATGGGGTCTTTTACTCCATAGGGTCTCCTATGTTTTTCTATGTGTGTTACACCGCACCCTACGTGCCGTAACACTGGGGCATCCGAGCGGACCTCCATCATAGACTCCATACCCGGGGACTGACTACTGTCTCCCCGGGCATGTAAAGTCACCATTGGCTTTACTAGACCTAAATTTACTAAGAGAACTAGTACAAACCATCCTATTGTGGACGTACGAGTAGGGGTAATTCGATTACTCCTGGGTCTGTTATTCGAGGGGGCACTGTCCCATCCCCCCTCGTCGAGTTTTGGCTGGTGGCAGTGGAAACTCCTTGTTATATTCGACCCCGAATATAACCCTATGGGATTCTTCCCATGGTTAGAGATTGATACTGTTTCTCGTTAATCTCTAACATACCACCGGTCTACTTATTTTAAATAAGTCTATCGGATGGTATTTTCTGCCAGAACTCGGTTTTTAAAATGGCGTCTGTGTTCGTCTCTGTGACTCCTAAACCAAAGGTCGAGCCCTTTGTTCCACTTTTGGCGGGCTTCTGTACAGAGACCCTCCAAAGTGGTGCCATTCTGTCTGGGTTACCACAGGGGTGTGGGAGGGGGTTTAGGCACCCTGGACCGAGTTACCTTGCCAACTCCGGTCGCACTCTGGTGTGATTGGCCCAAGTGGTGAGCCTCCCCGCTCACCACTTAGGATGTGTTGATTGACAGCTAGGCTGAATGAATGGGGGTTTTCTGCATAAAAGCAGGGCTTTTGGGACTGGATCTTCAGAAGTCGCCACAGGACCTAAGAATCCGACGAGGGTAAAGCTGAGCTGACCTGCAACGACGACACCTCCGGTGGAGCACTGCTGAACCAACTCCCCACTTCCCGACGACAGAGGAGATCTCCCTGCCGGAGAGTCTCTTTCCCTGACTGGGGGGAACAACCAGTCCCTTTTGCTTTTTCTTCGCCTCAGGACGCAGTGGTCGAATTGCCCGTGCAGAGCACCTCGGCAACCGGATAGCCACTACCCCTGTACTGCGACCAAAAGGTGGTGCCTTGTGACGGAGCACTCCGCGGCTGGTCTCTTCCCTGGTGGTGCAACGATCTTCAACTTTCCTTCGACGACGAGATCCTCTCTTCTCTTGGCAAAGACCGGACGTGCATCCACCACCAGGAACAACTGCCCCCGCCGGAGCTGTCTCTCCACAATCAAGGTACTGTGTCCGCCTGGCTTCCCTTGTTGCCGGATAGAGTGAGGTGTCTTAATCCTCACCTCTCCATAGGGTCGCCTCCAAGCTTTCTCTAGCGTGTTGTTCTGAACTGGTCCAATCTGCCGATAACAATTTGCTTCAAAGACTCGAATGCATTTCCACTAAGATACTTTTGGGACATATCGCCTCGCCTCTCTCCGAGTGGGCCTGGCCTCTGAACTTTATAATCTATCGTGGTTCTTGTCTTCTTGCCTTGCATTTGTCCGTTCAGTATTGGGACCGTGTTTATTTCGTAACTTACTTATTTTCTCTCTCGTCCTAACAAATACTAATGTGCCATCTAGGTTGAGGCATACACCTCTGTCTGCAAATAAGTGATGCTGATAGAACCTAGACTTGTCAAACTATTGTTAGGGGGATTGATCTGTTTTCTTCGTAGAGTAATTGTAATTGAAGTGTTTGCCGTGATAGTGCCAAAGTGTTTTCTATAGATGTGCCTTTATAAATAAATACCTTTATATCTTTACACTGAAGCCTTGTTGCGTGTTTGCTGTCTTACTGTGAAGAATCGCCCTATTTTGTATACTCCACATACTGCTTAACTCTTCTTGAGGGAGGTCTGACTGCTCAGCCACAGCTACCAAGTGAATCTGTGTGGTACAGACTGCTACCAAGTGGGTTTACTGCCAAACACCTGTAGTCCTAAATCTTTTGCAGTGGTCCCAGAGGGAACTGCACAGGTTTCCACCTAACACTGGTGTACAGCGGTGGGATTTGTATCGAGTATACAGTTTAGAGTGCTTTTCAACACTTTAGGATAACTAACCACAAAGCTTAGCGCTAAAAAGCAACTTTCAAAAACATGTCTACGATGGAAACTTACAGTCAAGAGTCCTTGTCAGGTGAAAATACTGAGAGTTTGCGAGCTCTCTGTAGGCAAGAGAATCTTCCTGTAAGAGGCAAGAAGTTAGAACTAATAGAGAGATTGCTGGCGAACCAAAATCTGGGTACTGGTTCAGAGGAACCAATTTCTCCAGCAAATGTAGATAACAGTGATGGTGTTGATCTAAATCGTAATTCTGATGATAGTGATGAAGAGGCTGAAGAGGAAGGAGAGGCTAACGAAACTGTCTTCCCTGCTCCTCTACCTGCCTTACCAGCTGTACCTACGGGGCCCATACCAGGTCCCACATGTAACCCCGCTTATTTTGAACTCAAAAAAATGAAGCTCGAATTAGAATACAAACGGTTCTTGGCTCAATCTGATGGAAACCAAGAGCTCGAGTTCAGACGGATGAATGCCCAGGCTGAGCAGAAGCAAGCTAAGTTAAGACTAAGGGAAATAGAACTTAATCACGAGTTAGAGATGAAAAAGTTGTCTATGGAAAATGCTTCTCTCTCCTCTGGTTCCTCTAGGAGCTCCAGTCCCAAAAGACCCCGGATGCCGAAGGAATTAGTGGGTATGTATGAACCGAGATTGGATGTGTTGGATTGGTTAAAACTGTTTGAGTACAATCATGGGCTCCAGGACATCACCGGGAATGATCTACTTCCCTGGTTGTTCTCTAGGCTCCCTCCTGTTGCGACTGATGTGGTAATGGAGTTGGGGGAGGCGGATAAGACGGATTACGAAAGTGTGAAACTAGCTTTGATAGCTAGATTCGGGAAGACCCCTTTCCAATATCTTAAGAGGTTTAGAACCCTCAAAAAGCATGATGGTACCCCTTGGGCTACCTGGGTGAGTGAAGGGTTGAAAACCTTAGAGGGCTGGATTAAGGGTTACAAAGTGAACACTTATGAGGGTATGAAGAATCTTTATATGTTGGAGTCGATTTATGATGCCTGTTCTCCTGAGCTCAGACAGCACTTGGCTGATTCGAAGGAATTGGATTCCCGAACGCTAGCTAAGGCTGCTGACTTATGGGTTGCCAACAGGGCTACTCATAAGGATTCTGTGGCAACTCAGAAAAAGGATGAGGGAAAACAGCCTAAAAAAGACTCAAAAGAGAATTCTAATAACTCAAATTCCAAAGAGGGCCCCAAACAAAACCAGAAGGGTAAGCCACAAGGAAAACCACAGCAGAATAGTGTGTCTTCTGGTGCCAAACTGGAAGGAGGTCAGAACAAGCCACCATTCCAGAAAGCATTTGGTAAATGCTTTGTTTGTGGCTCGACTGACCACGTGAAAGGAGATCCCAGATGTAAGGGTAAACCTTCAGGGGTCCAGCTTGTCTCCTTAGCCTTCGCTCCAGAGGAGGAAGTCCAAATGGCAAGTGGAAACTTTCTACTGCTAGCTGACAAACCCATTGGAGTCTCAGCCAGCGTTTCTTTAGTATCTCTGGGGTTGTGGGAACAACAGAATTTAGATGTCTATAATTCTGTCCCCGATAATACTAAAGAGTATTATAAGGACAGTGTCCTGGCGAATGGTCAGGAGACTCCTGACATTAGGGACACTGGGGCCAGCATAACTGTGGTGGATAAATCGTTTTTTCAGGCTGAGGATGTTGCTAAGGCACCCAAATGCCTCACCAAGTTAGCTGGAGGGCCTGTGCAGATGCTTCCCCAATTACCAGTTCTCATCCAGTGTAACGACATGACTGTGAAGATACCTGTCAGCATACAGAGTGAGGTACCAGGACGTGTACTGTTGGGTAAAGATTTGAAAACTCTTGGAGTTGTATCGCATACTCCCAGACCTCCTAGTAAACGGTTACAGGAGCTAACCAGATCCGCAAGAGAGAGGACCATGCGCGGTACTCTCCAGGAGATGATGAAGAAAGAAATCACTCCTGCTCCACTGCAATTGTCGGCCGCTGTCTCCAAGAAATCAGAAGCGAAAGGGAAACCTAAGACTTCTATCCCAAAACCAGCAGCCGGCATTACAGTGCAGCCAATACGGACTTCCTCGCGGTTGTCCAAAGTTACACCCGTAACTCCACCTCCAGCCGAGGCTGAGAGGGAGGTACAACCCTGTGTGGTAGAATTAGACTCTGAGGAAGAGCTAATGGAAGGCCAGGAACTCATTAGAGATCTGGATCCTGTTGACCATCCTGAGCTGCAGTCTTTACTGGCAGAAGGTGGACCCAGCAGGGCAGACTTCAGTAACAGACAGAGAGAATGTCCAACTCTGGAAGGTCTTTGCCACCAGGCAGAAGCTCAGGCTGAAAGGCAAGAGCCTGGGAAATACAGGTTGCACTGGGAAGATGGCCTCTTCTACAGTGAACCGACCGAGTCTGCACCTGGAGACTACAAACGACTTGTAGTACCCCAAGAGAACAGACCACAGTTCTTGCAGTTAGCCCACGAGATTCCTTTGGCTGGTCACTTGAGTTTCAAGAAGACTAAGGAAAGGCTCTCTCTCTACTTCTATTGGCCGAAGATGGGGGCCGAAGTGGAAAAACACTGCAGGAGCTGCCACACCTGCCAGACCTCTGGTAAGGTTGGCTCCAAGAATGTGACACCTTTAGTGCCTCTCCCAGTTGTGGGAGTCCCATTTGAGAGAGTAGGGATTGACATTGTTGGTCCCCTTGATCCTCCAACCTCCTCAGGCAACAGGTTTATACTTGTTGTAGTAATCCATGCTACTAGGTATCCTGAGGCAATTCCTATGAGGACTGTTACAGCTCCAGCTGTGGCTAAGGCCCTCCTTGGTATTTTTACTAGGGTCGGGTTTCCTAAGGAAGTAATCTCTGACAGGGGGTCAAACTTTATGTCCCACTACATGAAAGCCATGTGGAAAACCTGTGGAGTTACTTACAAGTTCTCAACAGCTTACCACCCACAAACCAATGGGTTGGTAGAACGGTTCAACCGAACCATGAAGAGCATGATAGGTGCTTTAGAAGAACCCCTTAAGCGTAAGTGGGACCTTCTACTGCCATGCCTTCTCTTTGCTTATAGAGAAGTCCCTCAGGAGGGAGTAGGTTACTCTCCCTTCGAGCTTCTCTATGGTCATCCCGTCAGAGGTCGATTGGCCCTGATTAAGGAGGGGTTGGAGAGTGCTCCTTCCCCCAAGCCAGTCAGAGTGACTGACTGCGTGATAGGTCTCCGGAGGAGAATGTCGCACATGATGACGGAAGCAAGCGATAACTTGAAAGCTGGACAAGCATTGGTCAAGCACTGGCACGATCAAAAGGCTAACATGGTTGAGTTCACTCAAGACCAGCTCGTTCTCGTTATGATCCCAACAAGGCAGAGGGCCTTGCAAGACAAGTGGATGGGACCCTTCAGAGTTGTGGGTAAACTCGGAGAGGTCAACTATCTGGTGGACTTGGGCAATCCCAAGGAGGCTCCGACAGTCTTTCACACCAACCGACTCAAAGCGTATGTCTCAAGACCCGATGTAGGAGCGTTGCTTCTAGCATCATCCGAGGAAGAAGAAGAGAGTGAAGCTCTTCCGGATCTCCTCAGAGGCTTACCTTTAGACGAAAAAATTGAAGGAGTAAATCTCTCCTTCAATCTGACACCCAAGCAACAAGAAGAGTGCAAATCTATGTTGAATCAGTTTGCCTCTCTGTTCTCGCTTTCACCAGGCTTGACCCCTTGGGGCCAGCACGACATACTCACTGGTGACTGTCTGCCGGTCAAAAGCAGAGGATACAGAATGTCAGAAAACGTACGAACCCACATCAAAGGTGAGGTCAGCAAGATGCTCGATCTCGGGGTAATAGAGACATCTACTAGTCCATGGTCTAGCCCAGTTGTGTTAGTACCAAAGGCCGGATCTAAAGAGCTTAGATTCTGTGTGGATTATAGAGCTCTTAATGCAGTCACCAAGACTGATGCCCACCCTTTGCCAAGAACAGATGAGTTGGTGGATAAACTTGGCGCCGCCAAGTTCCTCAGCACATTTGACTTGACGTCAGGCTATTGGCAAATAGCCCTGACCGACCATGCCAAGGAGAAAACTGCATTTTCTACCCCCGTCGGCTTATACCAGTTTAAGGTAATGCCTTTCGGATTGAAAAATGCACCTGCTACGTTTCAACGGATGGTAAACTAGGTTCTGAATGGGATGGAGGACTTCTGCATGGCATACTTGGATGACATCGCAGTGTTCAGCAATTCCTGGGAAGAACATGTAACCCACCTGAGAGATATTTTGCAGGCTCTTGGACGAGCCAATCTGACCATAAAGGCGAGTAAATGCCAAATTGAACAGAATAAGGTAGTCTATCTTGGACATGAGGTAGGAGGTGGAGAAATAAGGCCTTTGCTCAGTAAGATTGAAGCTGTGCAAAATTGGACAACACCTACTACTCAAACCCAAGTGAGAGCCTTCCTAGGCCTCACTGGGTACTACAGGAATTTCATAGAGAGCTATGGGACCATAGCTTCTCCACTGAATGTCATCTCCTTGCCCAAATTCCCTAAAAAGGTTACATGGAACGAGGAGTGCAATCAGGCGTTTGAAAACCTGAAAAAGGCTCTTTGCCAAGCCCCAGTACTCAGATCTCCTGATTACCGCCAACACTTCATTGTGCAGACGGATGCGTCAAATGTAGGAATAGGTGCCGTACTCAGTCAACTGGATGGGAAAGGTAGAGAGCACCCTGTTTGCTTCATCAGCCGCAAGCTGAAGGATCCTGAAACAAGGTGGGCAACAATCGAAAGAGAGTGCTTTGCTATCGTGTGGGCTCTAAAGAAGTTTAGGCCGTACTTGTATGGTTCTACTTTTGTCATTCAGACTGACCACCAACCCTTGAGATGGTTAATGCAAATGAAAGGGGAAAATCCAAAACTATTGAGATGGTCGATCTGCCTGCAAGGGTTTGATTTCACCATTGAGCACAGGTCAGGGTGTCACCACCAAAATGCTGATGGTCTCTCTAGGATGTATGTCATCGACTAGAGGTATGAGATTCATCCAGTAGTGGATTAAATCCTCCTGTCCCTTAGTCTGGGGGGGGCGAGTGTTAGGGAGAATTCTCTGTTTAGGCTGAATTTCCTAACCTAGTGAGTCCCCCAGCAGCTTTGCTGGATTTCTGGAGTTTGTTTTTTTCCATCCTGCCAAGAGTGAGACTCTTTTTCTCCCACTCTTGGACATGAATGTGCGTAATTCATTTGAATGTCAATGTGTTCTATAGGCTATGGGGTCTTTTACTCCATAGGGTCTCGTATGTTTTTCTATGTGTGTTACACCGCACCCTACGTGCTGTAACACTGGGGCGTCCTAGCGGACCTCCATCATAGACTCCATACCCGGGGACTGACTACTGTCTCCCCGGGCATGTAAAGTCACCATTGGCTTTACTAGACCTAAATTTACTAACAGAACTAGTACAAACCATCCTATTGTGGACGTACTAGTAGGGGTAATTTGATTACTCCTGGGTCTGTTATTCGAGGGGGCACTGTCCCATCCCCCCTCGTCGAGTTTTGGCTGGTGGCAGTGGAAACTACTTGTTATATTCGACCCCGAATATAACCCTATGGGATTCTTCCCATGGTTAGAGATTGATACTGTTTCTCGTTAATCTCTAACATACCACCGGTCTACTTATTTTAAATAAGTCTATCGGATGGTATTTTCTGCCAGAACTCGGTTTTTAAAATGGCGTCTGTGTTCGTCTCTGTGACTCCTAAACCAAAGGTCGAGCCCTTTGTTCCACTTTTGGCAGGCTTCTGTACAGAGACCCTCCAAAGTGGTGCCATTCTGTCTGGGTTACCACAGGGGTGTGGGAGGGGGTTTAGGCACCTTGGACCGAGTTGCCTTGCCAACTCCGGTCGCACTCTGGTGTGATTGGCCCAAGTGGTGAGCCTCCCCGCTCACCACTTAGGATGTGTTGATTGACAGCTAGGCTGAATGAATGGGGGTTTTCTGCATAAAAGCAGGGCTTTTGGGACTGGATCTTCAGAAGTCGCCACAGGACCTAAGAATCCGACGAGGGTAAAGCTGAGCTGACCTGCAACGACGACACCTCCGGTGGAGCCCTGCTGAACCAACTCCCCACTTCCCGACGACAGAGGAGATCTCCCTGCCGGAGAGTCTCTTTCCCTGACTGGGGGGAACAACCGGTCCCTTTTGCTTTTTCTTTGCCTCAGGACGCAGTGGTCGAATTGCCCGTGCAGAGCACCTCGGCAACCGGATAGCCACTACCCCTGTACCGCGACCAAAAGGTGGTGCCTTGTGACGGAGCACTCCGCGGCTGGTCTCTTCCCTGGTGGTGCAACGATCTTCAACTTTCCTTCGACGACGAGATCCTCTCTTCTCTTGGCAAAGACCGGACGTGCATCCACCACCAGGAACAACTGCCCCCGCCGGAGCTGTCTCTCCACAATCAAGGTACTGTGTCCGCCTGGCTTCCCTTGTTGCCGGATAGAGTGAGGTGTCTTAATCCTCGCCTCTCCATAGGGTCGCCTCCAAGCTTTCTCTAGCGTGTTGTTCTGAACTGGTCCAATCTGCCGATAACAATTTGCTTCAAAGACTCGAATGCATTTCCACTAAGATACTTTTGGGACATATCGCCTCGCCTCTCTTCGAGTGGGCCTGGCCTCTGAACTTTATAATCTATCGTGGTTCTTGTCTTCTTGCCTTGCATTTGTCCGTTCAGTATTGGGACCGTGTTTATTTCGTAACTTACTTATTTTCTCTCTCGTCCTAACAAATACTAATGTGCCATCTAGGTTGAGGCATACACCTCTGTCTGCAAATAAGTGATGCTGATAGAACCTAGACTTGTCAAACTATTGTTAGGGGGATTGATCTGTTTTCTTCGTAGAGTAATTGTAATTGAAGTGTTTGCCGTGATAGTGCCAAAGTGTTTTCTATAGATGTGCCTTTATAAATAAATACCTTTATATCTTTACACTGAAGCCTTGTTGCGTGTTTGCTGTCTTACTGTGAAGAATTGCCCTATTTTGTATACTCCACATACTGCTTAACTCTTCTTGAGGGAGGTCTGACTGCTCAGCCACAGCTACCAAGTGAATCTGTGTGGTACAGACTGCTACCAAGTGGGTTTACTGCCAAACACCTGTAGTCCTAAATCTTTTGCAGTGGTCCCAGAGGGAATTGCACAGGTTTCCACCTAACACTGGTGTACAGCAGTGGGATTTGTATCGAGTATACAGTTTAGAGTGCTTTTCGACACTTTAGGATAACTAACCACAAAGCTTAGCGCTAAAAAGCAACTTTCAAAAACATGTCTACGATGGAAACTTACAGTCAAGAGTCCTTGTCAGGTGAAAATACTGAGAGTTTGCGAGCTCTCTGTAGGCAAGAGAATCTTCCTGTAAGAGGCAAGAAGTTAGAACTAATAGAGAGATTGCTGGGGAACCAAAATCTGGGTACTGGTTCAGAGGAACCAATTTCTCCAGCAAATGTAGATAACAGTGATGGTGTTGATCTAAATCGTAATTCTGATGATAGTGATGAAGAGGCTGAAGAGGAAGGAGAGGCTAACGAAACTGTCTTCCCTGCTCCTCTACCTGGCTTAACAGCTGTACCTACGGGGCCCATACCAGGTCCCACATGTAACCCCGCTTATTTTGAACTCAAAAAAATGAAGCTCGAATTAGAATACAAACGGTTCTTGGCTCAATCTGATGGAAACCAAGAGCTCGAGTTCAGACGGATGAATGCCCAGGCTGAGCAGAAGCAAGCTAAGTTAAGACTCAGGGAAATAGAACTTAATCACGAGTTAGAGATGAAAAAGTTGTCTATGGAAAATGCTTCTCTCTCCTCTGGTTCCTCTAGGAGCTCCAGTCCCAAAAGACCCCGGATGCCGAAGGAATTAGTGGGTATGTATGAACCGAGATTGGATGTGTTGGATTGGTTAAAACTGTTTGAGTACAATCATGGGCTCCAGGACATCACCGGGAATGATTTACTTCCCTGGTTGTTCTCTAGGCTCCCTCCTGTTGCGACTGATGTGGTAATGGAGTTGGGGGAGGCGGATAAGACGGATTACGAAAGTGTGAAACTAGCTTTGATAGCTAGATTCGGGAAGACCCCTTTCCAATATCTTAAGAGGTTTAGAACCCTCAAAAAGCATGATGGTACCCCTTGGGATACCTGGGTGAGTGAAGGGTTGAAAAACTTAGAGGGATGGATTAAGGGTTACAAAGTGAACACTTATGAGGGTATGAAGAATCTTTTTATGTTGCAGTCGATTTATGATGCCTGTTCTCCTGAGCTCAGACAGCACTTGGCTGATTCGAAGGAATTGGATTCCCGAACGCTAGCTAAGGCTGCTGACTTATGGGTTGCCAACAGGGCTACTCAGAAGGATTCTGGGGCAACTCAGAAAAAGGATGAGGGAAAACAGCCTAAAAAAGACTCAAAAGAGAATTCTAATAACTCAAATTCCAAAGAGGGCCCCAAACAAAACCAGAAGGGTAAGCCACAAGGAAAACCACAGCAGAATAGTGTGTCTTCTGGTGCCAAAGTGGAAGGAGGTCAGAACAAGTCACCATTCCAGAAAGCATTTGATAAATGCTTTGTTTGTGGCTCGACTGACCACGTGAAAGGAGATCCCAGATGTAAGGGTAAACCTTCAGGGGTCCAGCTTGTCTCCTTAGCCTTCGCTCCAGAGGAGGAAGTCCAAATGGCAAGTGGAAACTTTCTACTGCTAGCTGACAAACCCATTGGAGTCTCAGCCAGCGTTTCTTTAGTATCTCTGGGGTTGTGGGAACAACAGAATTTAGATGTCTATAATTCTGTCCCCGATAATACTAAAGAGTATTATAAGGACAGTGTCCAGGCGATTGGTCAGGAGACTCCTGACATTAGGGACACTGGGGCCAGCATAACTGTGGTGGATAAATCGTTTTTTCAGGCTGAGGATGTTGCTAAGGCACCCAAATGCCTCACCAAGTTAGCTGGAGGGCCTGTGCAGATGCTTCCCCAATTACCAGTTCTCATCCAGTGTAACGACATGACTGTGAAGATACCTGTCAGCATACAGAGTGAGGTACCAGGACGTGTACTGTTGGGTAAAGATTTTAAAACTCTTGGAGTTGTATCGCATACTCCCAGACCTCCTAGTAAATGGTTACAGGAGCTAACCAGACCCGCAAGAGAGAGGACCATGCGCGGTACTCTCCAGGAGATGATGAAGAAAGAAATCACTCCTGCTCCACTGGAATTGTCGGCCGCTGTCTCCAAGAAATCAGAAGCAAAAGGGAAACCTAAGACTTCTATCCCAAAACCAGCAGCCGGCATTACAGTGCAGCCAACACGGACTTCCTAGCGGTTGTCCAAAGTTACACCCGTAACTCCACCTCCAGCCGAGGCTGAGAGGGAGGTACAACCCTGTGTGGTAGAATTAGACTCTGAAGAAGAGCTAATGGAAGGCCAGGAACTCATTGGAGATCTGGATCCTGTTGACCATCCTGAGCTGCAGTCTTTACTGGCAGAAGGTGGACCCAGCAGGGCAGACTTCAGTAACGGACAGAGAGAATGTCCAACTCTGGAAGGTCTTCGCCACCAGGCAGAAGCTCAGGCTGAAAGGCAAGAGCCTGGGAAATACAGGTTGCACTGGGAAGATGGCCTCTTCTACAGTGAACCGACCGAGTCTGCACCTGGAGACTACAAACGACTTGTAGTACCCCAAGAGAACAGACCACAGTTCTTGCAGTTAGCCCACGAGATTCCTTTGGCTGGTCACTTGAGTTTCAAGAAGACTAAGGAAAGGCTCTCTCTCTTCTTCTATTGGCCGAAGATGGGGGCCGAAGTGGAAAAACACTGCAGGAGCTGCCACACCTGCCAGACCTCTGGTAAGGTTGGCTCCAAGAATGTGGCACCTTTAGTGCCTCTCCCAGTTGTGGGAGTCCCATTTGAGAGAGTAGGGATTGACATTGTTGGTCCCCTTGATCCTCCAACCTCCTCAGGCAACAGGTTTATACTTGTTGTAGTAATCCATGCTACTAGGTATCCTGAGGCAATTCCTATGAGGACTGTTACAGCTCCAGCTGTGGCTAAGGCCCTCCTTGGTATATTTACTAGGGTCGGGTTTCCTAAGGAAGTAATCTCTGACAGGGGGTCAAACTTTATGTCCCACTACATGAAAGCCATGTGGAAAACCTGTGGAGTTACTTACAAGTTCTCAACAGCTTACCACCCACAAACCAATGGGTTGGTAGAACGGTTCAACCGAACCATGAAGAGCATGATAGGTGCTTTAGAAGAACCCCTTAAGCGTAAGTGGGACCTTCTACTGCCATGCCTTCTCTTTGCTTATAGAGAAGTCCCTCAGGAGGGAGTAGGTTACTCTCCCTTCGAGCTTCTCTATGGTCATCCCGTCAGAGGTCGATTGGCCCTGATTAAGGAGGGGTTGGAGAGTGCTCCTTCCCCCAAGCCAGTCAGAGTGACTGACTACGTGATAGGTCTCTGGAGGAGAATGTCGCACATGATGACGGAAGCAAGCGATAACTTGAAAGCTGGACAAGCATTGGTCAAGCACTGCCACGATCAAAAGGCTAACATGGTTGAGTTCGCTCAAGACCAGCTCGTTCTTGTTATGATCCCAACAAGGCAGAGGGCCTTGCAAGACAAGTGGATGGGACCCTTCAGAGTTGTGGGTAAACTCGGAGAGGTCAACTATCTGGTGGACTTGGGCAATCCCAAGGAGGCTCCGACAGTCTTTCACACCAACCGACTCAAAGCGTATGTCTCAAGACCCGATGTAGGAGCGTTGCTTCTAGCATCATCCAAGGAAGAAGAAGAGAGTGAAGCTCTTCCGGATCTCCTCGGAGGCTTACCTTTAGACGAAAAAATTGAAGGAGTAAATCTCTCCTTCAATCTGACACCCGAGCAACAAGAAGAGTGCAAATCTATGTTGAATCAGTTTGCCTCTCTGTTCTCGCTTTCACCAGGCTTGACCCCTTGGGGCCAGCACGACATACTCACTGGTGACTGTCTGCCGGTCAAAAGCAGAGGATACAGAATGTCAGAAAACGTACGAACCCACATCAAAGGTGAGGTCAGCAAGATGCTCGATCTCGGGGTAATAGAGACATCTACTAGTCCATGGTCTAGCCCAGTTGTGTTAGTACCAAAGGCCGGATCTAAAGAGCTTAGATTCTGTGTGGATTATAGAGCTCTTAATGCAGTCACCAAGACTGATGCCCACCCTTTGCCAAGAACAGATGAGTTGGTGGATAAACTTGGCGCCGCCAAGTTCCTCAGCACATTTGACTTGACGTCAGGCTATTGGCAAATAGCCCTGACCGACCATGCCAAGGAGAAAACTGCATTTTCTACCCCCGTCGGCTTATACCAGTTTAAGGTAATGCCTTTCGGATTGAAGAATGCACCTGCTACGTTTCAACGGATGGTAAACCAGGTTCTGAATGGGATGGAGGTCTTCTGCATGGCATACTTGGATGACATCGCAGTGTTCAGCAATTCCTGGGAAGAACATGTAACCCACCTGAGAGATGTTTTGCAGGCTCTTGGACGAACCAATCTGACCATAAAGGCGAGTAAATGCCAAATTGAACAGAATAAGGTAGTCTATCTTGGACATGAGGTAGGAGGTGGAGAAATAAGGCCTTTGCTCAGTACGATTGAAGCTGTGCAAAATTGGACAACACCTACTACTCAAACCCAAGTGAGAGCCTTCCTAGGCCTCACTGGGTACTACAGGAATTTCATAGAGAGCTATGGGACCATAGCTTCTCCACTGAATGTCATCTCCTTGCCCAAATTCCCTAAAAAGGTTAGATGGAACGAGGAGTGCAATCAGGCGTTTGAAAACCTGAAAAAGGCTCTTTGCCAAGCCCCAGTACTCAGAGCTCCTGATTACCGCCAACACTTCATTGTGCAGATGGATGCTTCAAATGTAGGAATAGGTGCCGTACTCAGTCATCTGGATGGGAAAGGTAGGGAGCACCCTGTTTGCTTCATCAGCCGCAAGCTGAAGGATCCTGAAACAAGGTGGGCAACAATCGAAAGAGAGTGCTTTGCTATCGTGTGGGCTCTAAAGAAGTTTAGGCCGTACTTGTATGGTTCTACTTTTGTCATTCAGACTGACCACCAACCCTTGAGATGGTTAATGCAAATGAAAGGGGAAAATCCAAAACTATTGAGATGGTCGATCTGCCTGCAAGGGTTTGATTTCACCATTGAGCACAGGTCAGGGTGTCACCACCAAAATGCTGATGGTCTCTCTAGGATGTATGTCATCGACTAGAGGTATGAGATTCATCCAGGAGTGGATTAAATCCTCCTGTCCCTTAGTCTGCGGGGGGGCGAGTGTTAGGGAGAATTCTCTGTTTAGGCTGAATTTCCTAACCTAGTGAGTCCCCCAGCAGCTTTGCTGGATTTCTGGAGTTTGTTTTTTTCCATCCTGCCAAGAGTGAGACTCTTTTTCTCCCACTCTTGGACATGAATGTGCGTAATTCATTTGAATGTCAATGTGTTCTATAGGCTATGGGGTCTTTTACTCCATAGGGTCTCATATGTTTTTCTATGTGTGTTACACCGCACCCTACGTGCCGTAACACTGGGGCGTCCTAGTGGACCTCCATCATAGACCCAATACCCGGGGACTGACTACTGTCTCCCCGGGCATGTAAAGTCACCATTGGCTTTACTAGACCTAAATTTACTAACAGAACTAGTACAAACCATCCTATTGTGGACGTACTAGTAGGGGTAATTCGATTACTCATGGGTCTGTTATTCGAGGGGGCACTGTCCCATCCCCCCTCGTCGAGTTTTGGCTGGTGGCAGTGGAAACTACTTGTTATATTCGACCCCGAATATAACCCTATGGGATTCTTCCCATGGTTAGAGATTGATACTGTTTCTCGTTAATCTCTAACATACCACCGGTCTACTTATTTTAAATAAGTATATCGGATGGTATTTTCTGCCAGAACTCGGTTTTTAAAATGGCGTCTGTGTTTGTCTCTGTGACTCCTAAACCAAAGGTCGAGCCCTTTGTTCCACTTTTGGCGGGCTTCTGTACAGAGACCCTCCAAAGTGGTGCCATTCTGTCTGGGTTACCACAGGGGTGTGGGAGGGGGTTTAGGCACCCTGGACCGAGTTGCCTTGCCAACTCCGGTCGCACTCTGGTGTGATTGGCCCAAGTGGTGAGCCTCCCTGCTCACCACTTAGGATGTGTTGATTGACAGCTAGGCTGAATGAATGGGGTTTTCTGCATAAAAGCAGGGCTTTTGGGACTGGATCTTCAGAAGTCGCCACAGGACCTAAGAATCCGACGAGGGTAAAGCTGAGCTGACCTGCAACGACGACACCTCCGGTGGAGCCCTGCTGAACCAACTCCCCACTTCCCGACGACAGAGGAGATCTCCCTGCCGGAGAGTCTCTTTCCCTGACTGGGGGGAACAACCAGTCCCTTTTGCTTTTTCTTCGCCTCAGGACGCAGTGGTCGAATTGCCCGTGCAGAGCACCTCGGCAACCGGATAGCCACTACCGCTGTACCGCGACCAAAAGGTGGTGCCTTGTGACGGAGCACTCCGCGGCTGGTCTCTTCCCTGGTGGTGCAACGATCTTCAACTTTCCTTCGACGACGAGATCCTCTCTTCTCTTGGCAAAGACCGGACGTGCATCCACCACCAGGAACAACTGCCCCCGCCGGAGCTGTCTCTCCACAATCAAGGTACCGTGTCCGCCTGGCTTCCCTTGTTACCGGATAGAGTGAGGTGTCTTAATCCTCGCCTCTCCATAGGGTCGCCTCCAAGCTTTCTCTAGCGTGTTGTTCTGAACTGGTCCAATCTGCCGATAACAATTTGCTTCAAAGACTCGAATGCATTTCCACTAAGATACTTTTGGGACATATCGCCTCGCCTCTCTCCGAGTGGGCCTGGCCTCTGAACTTTATAATCTATCGTGGTTCTTGTCTTCTTACCTTGCATTTGTCCGTTCAGTTTTGGGACCGTGTTTATTTCGTAACCTACTTATTTTCTCTCTCGTCCTAACAAATACTAATGTGCCATCTAGGTTGAGGCATACACCTCTGTCTGCAAATAAGTGATGCTGATAGAACCTAGACTTGTCGAACTATTGTTAGGGGGATTGATCTGTTTTCTTCGTAGAGTAATTGTAATTGAAGTGTTTGCCGTGATAGTGCCAAAGTGTTTTCTATAGATGTGCCGTTATAAATAAATACCTTTATATCTTTACACTGAAGCCTTGTTGCGTGTTTGCTTGTCTTACTGTGAAGAATTGCCCTATTTTGTATACTCCACATACTGCTTAACTCTTCTTGCGGGAGGTCTGACTGCTCAGCCACAGCTACCAAGTGAATCTGTGTGGTACAGACTGCTACCAAGTGGGTTTACTGCCAAACACCTGTAGTCCTAAATCTTTTGCAGTGGTCCCAGAGGGAACTGCACAGGTTTCCGCCTAACAATTAAGTACCTAACGGGTTGCCATTTACAGCTTTAGAATACTATTTTGCGTGGTGAAAATATGCTGTACGAGATACTCAGTTACAGAGATACTATCCGCATAAATGTACATAGTGTGGTAGTGGTTCTGCGTGTCCCTTATTATTATTTTATTTAATGATTTGTACCACCCTCAAAACCTGCAAGCATCAGGGCGCCAACACTGAGACATGGAAAATAGACAGACATGTGGAATGGGACATAGAAACGAAACATCGAAGGGTTACTGCCTAACAAATCCTTACCTGCCCACGACTATTTTTTTCACTTGAAGAGAGGTGTTTTCAGTTTTTTTTTCTAATGGCTGTGTATTTGGGCTCAAGTCTTAGTTGTAAAGGCATGTTGTTCCATTTGGTTTCTGCTATCACTGGGAAGGCCCTGCCCATGCCATTAGATCGCTTGTGACGCAGAACAGTTATCTGACCCAAAGCTTCAGATCCCAGGGATTGTGTGGGTACATATTGGGTAATGTTTTCCATAAGGTTTGCTGGGTCCTTCCCATCCATACAGACATCTATGAACTAGGGTCATAGTCTTGAACAGGATCCTGTCTTCTACGGTCAGCCAATGCAGAGCTACTCTGCCGTTGCAGATGTGTTCTTTCCTCGTTTTCCTTTTCAAAATTCTGACTGCACTATTCTGAATTACTTGGCATTTTGCTATGCATTTCATATTAGTGCCTAATAGTAGGGCATTGCCCTAGTCGAGCCAGGACAATATTGTGGATCAGGTATGGTTGCATGGCTCTGAGGAGTCGAAGGTAGTACGAGCAATTCTTGTTCAGGTACATGACCTGTGCTTTGTCACTCATGGAGGTTTCCAAAAAAAGCCCTGGTGTTTTCACTTTCCCCACCAACATGTATAGAGGAGTCGTTGATGTTAAAAGACTCATATGTGGACCGGGCTTGGTTGGAGCCGAAGATCATCATCTCTGTTTTACTGCCATTGAGGCACATCCAGTTCTTATCCATACATGCTTCAATTATGTTGTATAAAGCAGTCACTTTGGTGCTATCCATGAAGTAACTGCCGCTCAATTCTACCACCAACTGAGTATCATCTGCGTAGTTTGGGAAATGCGCTACAATATTATCTAGTACTACGCAGAGGCACCTGAGGTAAAAGTTGAACAGGAGCAGTGATAAACTGGCACCCTATGGGACGCTGCAGAAAATAGATATTTCTTGTGAGACTGTATCACCCCAGTGGATTTCTGATTTCCTGTCTGCTAGGAAAGATTCCCACCAACTGATGGCCTCTTTGGAGCAATTAGCCACCTTCTCCAGTGCCCATTGGAGCTGTTGGTGGTCCGGTAGATCAAATGCTGCACCAAGATCAAGGAGTATAAATAGTCCCACGTTACCTCTGACTATAATGCTCAAAATAAGCGTTTGCAAGTCCAGCATTGCTGTCTCCGTCCTGTGAGCCACCCAGAAACCAGACTGTTGATTATGCAAGATATCATTTGCCTCAACATATGATTGCAGCTGAGCTGTGGCAACCTTATCCATCACCTTAGGTAAGAAGTTACAGTTATTGGTCTCAAATTTCCTGGCTCCTTTTGATCCAGGCCTGTTTTTTTCACCAGTGGTGTGATGGTAACTGTTTTGATGCTTGTGGGGACTACTCTGTCTCGAAAAGACGCGTTAACAATCTTAGTGTGCATGGGGCAAAGATTTTCCTGTTCTCCAGAATCATTTTTGGGGGGAGATAATCTCAGAACATGATGTTGGTTTCATTGAGGACAATGTTTTAACCATGTCTTCAATTGTGATGTTATGTAATGTAAAGCTTTCTTGGTGATTCTGTGATTTATTCGAGGGCCTTAATCGTAGTTTGTGCGGCTATTATCGTCTCCCTTGCTTTCTTGATTTTGTTTGAAAAGGCTGCCTGTACGTTTGTGCAGTCCGACTGGGATGGGAATAAATGTAGGCGATAGGGCTCTTGGCTTTTGAATGGATTTAAGTATTTCGAAAAGCTTACTGGTGGAGTTGTCGGCTAACCTAATTTGTTTGTTGACATTTTTTTTTTGCTTCACAGATGACCTTTTTTTATGGATTTTCTCAATGCCTATCCAGTTTTCCTTATTACTCTGCGAAGGTTGCTTATGCCATCTGCCCTCTCTTTTCCTCTTTTCTTTCTTTAACTCTGCGAGCACGGATTTAAATCACATTTGATGGTTTTTATTTGATCTGACGAGTTTTGTTTTCATTGGTGCCCTTAGATCCACTAGTTCTTGTACATGTTGTAGACAGTTTGGGATGATTTTGTCACATGTATCACCCTCTTTATTATCCCCCAGAACTTTGTTGATGCACTGTTCGAAATGTGCTGTCTCTATTTCATTGTAATTTCAGCTTTGTGTTTTCTTTTGCTCGTTATTACTTTTCTGTTGGGGATTTTTTATGTGCATGGTGAAGGACACTTAAAAGTGGTCCATCCAGATGCACTGCATCGTCTCGTACTTGCTGGCCAGGTTGTGGGTGATAACCCGATCTAGATGGTTCCTGTTCGCCATGGTAGGTTCTATATTGATGACCTTAAAATCAATATTATTCAGCGCCTTCTCAAGTTTAATAGACTCATTGTCCTTAGGATTTCCTCTCCATCTATTAAGATCCCCTAACACTGAGGTGGCTGTATTAGCACCTTTGAGGATGTTGAGTTGTTGTGTAATTTCTTCGTTGAAATCCGATGTTCGTGATGGGAGTCTGAATACCACAATTATATTGATGCTGCTGTTATTAGTGGGGGTGTGCTTTAGGTGAAGTACCTCATAGCCTGTGCGTGTGGTTGTGGATGGGAACATGTGGATGGAGTCCCCAACTATGACAGCATGTTGGGCCAATGGGGTCCTGCAAACAAGTTTCTGTGGGACATAAAATGTCTAAGTCATCCTTCAAAATGAGATTGTGTATACTTTGGGCGTGTTTATTCATAGATCTGGTATTGAGTAGACATGCTTTTAGCGCTTTGATTTTATTTCCCTTAGGGGATAGGTTTTCCATAGATAGGGAAACCATCTCCTTCCTTCTTTTGAGGTTTCTCTTCTGGGGTTTAACCTGTGTTTTGATAATATGCACAGGGGAATGGTGTTCCCTGTCTATTTGATTATACAGGAGTTCCTGTGCCCGATGTCTTTTGTCTTCCATGGCCTGCTGTGCGAATTGTTGCACGATCACCATGCAAAGTTGGTACGGCGCTGAGATATTCATAAAATGGGTGTAAGAGTCTGTTAGGCCTCAGATGCCGTGGACGGCGAGGACCGGAGAAGTGGAGCTTGGCTTTGAAGAGCTGGCACTGAAGTGTTTGACGTTTCAATATATGCAGAGCCGGGTATCCTGGGAGTTGAAGTCCCTGGGATTGAGGTTCTTTCAGCAAGCGCCCACTAAACTCGGCCACTGCTGGTGGTAAAGCAAGTATTTCTATCACAGAGACAAAAGCACAATGTTCAAATGATCAAAGCATTTCTGAGGCTAAAGTAAGTAAAACAGCTTACCCGATCTTAATTACTGACACGCACATATGCTGCTTTAAAAGTTCACAGCGTGTGTATCCGTGGGATACTAATGCAGATGGAATGCACGTTTCAACAAAACTGCTCTGATTCTAAATAACTGAATACAATAATACGATCTATCTAAGGGCACGTAACGTGTTGCCTTGGTGATAATCCAAATAACACCCTTAATAATAATTCACTTTGATATAGCGCTATGAACCCTCAGGCACCTGAGGGCTGCTTATCCCACGGTTTGTGGTGCTCATTTATCGACTTTAGAAGGAACGAAGGTTGAGTTTGGCCCTTGGGGGATTCGAGTCTGCGTCAGCAGGCTCTGCCCGGATGTCAAAGCAAGTGCTCTACTCACTGTGTTATTTGACCCTTCCGACGACACTGAGAGCACTCTTTTCCAGTGGCCTTCAAGTGCAACTACAAACCTTGCACATTTATTTCGTAAACTCTGCAAAGTCTCACCAGTGACCTCTGGTAGCTATATAAAAACATGCTGTTAAACACTGATTCTGCAAACTTTGCCACCTGAGAGTAATTGGTATTGAGGCAGGTGCAAAAACTGCTTGCTGGAAATGTGTTTTTCTGTGCATCACATACGACTAATTGGCTGTACATGTGCAGCCATCACCCAGCCATTTACTTGTTTAATTCCCTTTCAGTTTAAAGTTGTCTCCCAACTGTGAACTATGCGGCTGTTGGGAAATACTTTAGTGAAGCAGGCAGCGTTACAACTACAGGGGCATTGAAAACAGTTTGCTATCCACAGAAATGGCATTGTGCATTGGTGTTTGAAGCTTGCTGTGTCCTCAGCTGCAGTTGCGATTCCTTGTATACCTTGGTCTCTAGAAGCTTCCATGGACCGAATTGCTTCAAGTGACAATGTTCATCTTTCCAAACCGTGGGCAAGTTCACTCAATGAGCTTGTGTTCACTGCAATGAATTAAGGGGATTTGCCTTTAATTTTGATCTAGGTCATTGGTTTGATAGATTTGTTTTCTGGTTTAAGTTTACCCTTGCATGTTAGGTAATAATTAGAATTACAGTGGTCAGACGCACGAGAGTCAGCCATGGGCCTCTACAAAATATTATCATCAGTTGAACAGTCAATCTCGTGGACACTTTTGAAATAATGTTCATGCATTTAGCTATATGGTGCAAGGTGGTTGGGTACGTGCCATGATGGTGGGAGGTTTGGGTGGAATTGTGTGGAGGGCACAAGTATTTCGGGTTGCACAGGACCGGTGGTCTATTCTTCATCGCAATTGTATATTTAGAAATGGAATGCACACACACAATATGCACAGGTCGAACATGTGATTCCATCTGTTCAAACAATTACAGGTCTTTAATGTAGCATTTTGTGTTGCAACCTAGTCCCTGTTGGGGGCTGTCCCGGTCCACCGGGCAGCCCCATACTCGTGTCGGGTAGCACCCGACACAACACGCTGGAGTGCGGCGATCACGCCGCACGATGAAGGGTGGGGGTTCATCCCACCCGCTCCGGGACACCGGAGCGGCACACATGGCCGGCTGGCAACCGGCTTACCGCGGCCCCGGCTCTGGGGGCACCCAGGCCGGGGTCGCCACCCTGGCCCGACTCACAGGGCCAGGGAGACACACAGGGACGGCGTTGCCCGGCAGGGGCACCGTCCGGACGGCGTTGCCCGGCAGGGGCACCGTCCTGGAGCTGGGCCCCTTCCTTGGGCCCAGCGCACGTGGTGGGGCGCCTCCATGGCGCTGACACAAACACACACACCACGGAGTCTTGCTGGTCTCGACTGCCGAGCCGGAAGCGGCTCGGACCTTTTATTAAGATGGTCACATGGGTAACCATGTGACCATGACACAATACACGAGACGATACCATGGCCCCTTGCAGGGGTGCCATGCAACACTCCTCCTTTTTCATAACAACAAACGAAACACCCCAAAATCCCCACCTAACCACAACAACTACTATTTGAGCCACTCTACTACTTTGCACACCCTTTATTAACCTGGGTGAGTGGCTCTCATGTCACCAAACAGCACCAGTGAGGGCTACTGGCACCACATAAAGCACTCTGAGCCTGCAGGTGGGCACCACACGACATTGCCCACTAACTGGACCATTTTTAAGCAGGTCCATGTCTGCCGGTTCACAGTCTTCCGGGGAATGTCACTCATGATGTCCATCTTCCGTATGGAGTCGCCGGAAGCCAGCTCGCACCCTCACCAGAGTTCATTCAGGACAGTCACAACACCGTCACACAACACCGGCAAAGCCGCACCTGGGGAGGCCCAGGGGCCACATCGGCTAGGTCCATAGTCCACTTCTTCCCCTTCATGGGGCAGATGGCCGACAAACGGTGTCGTGGTGCCCGAGCTGCCGGGCGGGGAGGAACACACAATACCCCAGCACAACTGCCATCCCTCCCCCTTATACCAGGGGCCGGGTTCCTGCAGCCCTTGTATCACAGGCAGTTGAGCATTCGGTTCTGCCCCCTTTTGTGTTGGGGCCCGCAATCTGGCTCTGCTGTGGCGGATCCCGCGTACTCCAATGGGATGGGGGAGGGGCAGGCATCTCACCACAGCCAATTACTCTGCGGGCCTTATCGATGGTGGCAGCCGCCCTGTGGTGGGCGGCCAGCGGGCATGCTATGGGAGGGGCCGCTCAACTCTCCATGCGGCCGACACCGCGTGCGTTGGCCCTCCGTTACGCGGCTCGCGGGCGGGCAGCTCCCCTCCTGCTGGGGGAGAAACATCCCGCCTCTCCCTCTCTCCTGCGAGTGACGACCCGCATTGGCGCAGTTGCGGCGGGGCCGCTGGGCATCACGTTGCGGCCGACGCCGCCCTGTCCTTTGTTGCAGCACCGGCCGCGGGCATTCCTCCCCCCCGATGGGCGAGGGGCAGCTCCGGCGGTCACCTCTGCCAACCCGGTGCGGCAAACGCCATCGGCAATCCCCTTCCTCATGGGTGGGGGCAGCAGCTCCTCCATTTTGCCTTTTTGCGGGCCCAGTTGGATTTGGGCCCGCATCCTTATCTTGTTAAGGGCCCCTTCGGACTAGGGCCCGCCCCTTTTCAATAATTTCCGTTGCGGCTGAGGCCGCCGAACATTCCCTTCCTCCGGTGGGAGAGACTCCTCCTGCGGCGATGTGAGCCGCTCACGTTGCGGCTGACGCCCCCATCTGTTTCCTCCCCCCTCCCCCGCTGCGGCAGAGTCCGCTACCAAGGTGGGGGAGGGTCGCAGCCACCCATTCGGCCGCTGCCGCGGGCTACACCCGTCTCCCTCAGGGGACGGGAAGGCAGCACGCCAACTTCCTTTTCCGCGGGCCCAGCTGGTGTTGGGCCCGCCACGCCATTTCTCCGGTGCGGGCCCCGTTGGATATGGGCCCGCACCAAAACTTCTTGGGGGTACGCGGGGCCCCCGCCTCGTCGCCATTGTTGGGGGCTGTCCCGGTCCACCGGGCAGCCCCATACTCGTGTCGGGTAGCACCCGACACAACACGCTGGAGTGCGGCGATCACGCCGCACGATGAAGGGTGGGGGTTCATCCCACCCGCTCCGGGACACCGGAGCGGCACACATGGCCGGCTGGCAACCGGCTTACCGCGGCCCCGGCTCTGGGGGCACCCAGGCCGGGGTCGCCACCCTGGCCCGACTCACAGGGCCAGGGAGACACACAGGGACGGCGTTGCCCGGCAGGGGCACCGTCCGGACGGCGTTGCCCGGCAGGGGCACCGTCCTGGAGCTGGGCCCCTTCCTTGGGCCCAGCGCACGTGGTGGGGCGCCTCCATGGCGCTGACACAAACACACACACCACGGAGTCTTGCTGGTCTCGACTGCCGAGCCGGAAGCGGCTCGGACCTTTTATTAAGATGGTCACATGGGTAACCATGTGACCATGACACAATACACGAGACGATACCATGGCCCCTTGCAGGGGTGCCATGCAACAGTCCCTAACCTCTTGCGTCGGCAGCCAGTCTCCGTTGCTCAATGCACAACATATTTCTGCAGCAGACAGAATCATACACTAAAATCAGTGCTACATGGCAGGTGTTTTGTAATTACATCCATGGATTATGTTAATTTACTACAAAATGTGAAAACGACTTCCTCCAGGGAAGGATCAATATATTCGGTTTAAGTTAAAACAGCATTAAATTGAGGTTTCAGAGTTCTTTCCAGAATGGGTCATTATTGCTTCAATCCCGCTGTGCACCGACATCACTTGTGTTCAGCTCATCCAGTCACGCATCAGGTGCTGATTCTAGCAGTGCAGAGTGGTAAGGTCAATTCTACTTAAGATCAGGAAACAGCCATTCTTGCATAGTCTTATCATAGTCATGCCCTTGCAATTGACATAAAGGGTCATAGAGGCAGTGCAGGCTGCAGGAGTTATTTTCATGATCTGATTCTAAACAGTTTTCTCCTTCATTCTTCATAACTTAGTCAATATAGAAAAGGGAGCTTTGAGTGTTATGTGAGTTTGTGTACACCATCAGGTCCATTCAAGAGGATGAGGGCCGTTAGTGATGTTGCTAGCACCTAAAACACTCTGGAAGTGTATGCATGAAGTCATTTAACGCCATTAGCTGTCCAGGGTCTGTGATCTGAGAAGCTGGTGGGATTACCTTACTGACAACAAGGTCAGTGATTTGGGTAGTAAAGATGAGTATCTTGAAGAGTAGGGGGTCATTGACATGTGGACAATTAGAGACACTTATTCTCTCGAGAAGCCAGGAGCATGTGATGAGCAGAACTAGTGAGAATCTACTCATAGTCCGTGTTACAGTGAAGTTATCAATCAAGACGCTTGTGTGAAACAATAGGTATTTGCAATGAATGAGGCGGCACTCTACTGGATTTGTGTCAGTGGTGTCAAATGAGGGGAACTCGACTGAACTACTAGTCCTGTAATGGTGAAAGACTATACATGCACTATATTTTTGGGGTGCTGCAAATGATGCAATTCTTTAAGTCACTGATGTCAGTGATAGTGCCTACTTTTCTGTGCTCTTTGATGGGGAAATTAGTGGCACTTCACTGACTGAATCAGTAAGATACCATTTAAATGCAGCAGTTCACTGATGTCAAATGAGCAAGAACGCATTGATTTGCTCCATAGACGCATGAAACACTGTCAGTGGAAGTACATGAGCCCTTCTGAAAACCACAAGACATGTGATTTGTGAATGACCAGCTTCTCAATATGGAGCTTAATACTGGAGATTCCGGTGTTTGCACTTCAGGGATGGAAGGAACACCCAGAAAAATTATACACGATTTAGCAAGTGAAGAAGGGGGATTAGGGTCTCCTGGGTTCAAACCAACGATGAACCTATTAAATGATGGATATTTTCTTGGGTGATGACCCTTGCTCTTCAACAATGTGAGAAATTGAGAAACACAATCTAAAGTAACATTGACATAAATAAGAACAGTGATGGATAAAAAGGGAGCTAAAACAATATATTTTTAGTTTTACTAAAAACGAATTTAAAAGATGGAGCCCTCATTTTGACTTACCTATAACCTTTAGCTCAAGAGCTGGTAAAAGCACTAGATTCCTATCAATATTGTCATGTGTTGCTCTAAAGAATTGCTTCTAAATTGTATGACTGTTTACAATTTTTTTTACAATAGTAAGTAACATTTGCGCTGCTGAAGTGAAACAAATCACCAACCGTGACAGGGATCTCTTGGTAGCGTCCTGGATTTGAGGGGAGAAGGGCAGAATGGTATCAAAGATCACACCCACCTGTTATGTGCAGGTCAGCAATCATCACCATACGAAATCAACAAACACCAGAAACAGGAGAATGCTTAAGATTTATCAAAAGTGAGGCCAGACCAATAGGATTAGTTATAGCTTGATTAATGAATCAAGCAGCCAATGGTAGCCCGGATGCTACCTGACAGTTATGTTATGCTATGTTACGTTAAAGATTCTTGTAACGTGCACTGTTGCCAACTGTGTGGTCTCTTGGTGCTCTGACAGATCTGCAATGCAAGGTGGGTGGCATGCTTTGTTGGGCGGATTGATCGGGAGAAATAGCAAGAGAGCTTTGATGTGCTGTTGGCAGCTTCAGTTCAGAGAAACCAGTCACTGAATGGTAGTACATTTTTAGACTGTAGCCGTCATGTGGTGTTGAGGTGAGATTGTTTGTGGTTTGGTTTCATGTTGGGTGCTGTGAAGGGGTGCAGTTTGTGGTGCAATAGAGGTATGGTTGTGTTCAGTTCGGGAGTATGCAGAATAGAGAGTGTTTAGTGTGGTTAGTTAGCAGCAATACATTTCCTACCCCCAACAGTCCATCTAAGTGCAGTACATTAATGTTCACAACAATCCATCTAAGTGCGGTACAGTTACTACCCCAAACAATCCATCTAAGTGCAGGCTTTGAGAAAGTGATCTGTTAAGGACGAAAAGGTCAGTATTCTTTCTATTTCCCTCCCCCAGCCTCAGAGATGTAAATGTGACTTTTCCACTTGGTTGAACTTGCAAATTTGAATTCTAATAGGAACTTTGAAGCATGAATGGTCACTGGACATTCAACCATCGCACGCCATGCTCCTTCTGCAAATGTATAAATCAAGCAGGGTTCTTCACCACATGGGTTAGCATTGATGAAGAACAGGATAAGATGGGTGGGTCAGAGGTGGACATATCCCATCTTCACAACTATGCTACGATGCACAGTTTCCTGTGTTCCCCCAGTTATTCCAAATGCAAAGATCTCAGATTTCATTTAGTGGCTGATGTTTCCCACCAAAAGACTTTACAATTGGAATTGAAATGGTGGTGCATGATTTGGCTCCCATTTCCCTAACATTCTAGTTTTAGATTTGCCATTGTTAGAAGTGGCCCTACTAACATAAGGACTTACAATAGGGTCCTCTGTAGAGGATCCCACTGGTTTAGAGCTGCCTCTTTTAACAGAGCACCTTGTCAGAACACCTATCCATCTCTCCTGTAGGAGTAGTTGGAGTAACTAACTTTTTATTAGAAGGCCTAAAGAAGACCTAGCAAGAAAGCTATTCTTAGATTTCTTGTTACACTTTTGGTATTTCAGTATTTCAGGGCACTCTGAATTAAAGGAGAACACGTAATTCCTACTATGGGGTCAAGAAAACTCCTTGTCCTCTTAGGTTTGTTAAAAACGGTATAATGTTTCATCGCCTGTCATTTCTACAACTGCATTTTAAACATGTACAAAATTACGAAAAAAGTCATTCGTGTGGTTCGTGAATAGTAAAAAAAAGGTGGTGGAGGGGGTTTGGGTGAAGGACCCCAATCCAAAAAAACAAAAACAAAATAAAAACATTTGATGACATTTTCATAATTTTATACACGTTTAAAAGGCATTCAAAAGAATGTCAGACAATGACAGAACATAGAACCATTAAAAACACCTAAGTTCTTTACATCCAACTGCGTCAACTCTACTGTAAGTGGGTTTTCAGGTGAATCCCTGTTTTGAGTTTTAGGAACCACTTCCACTGTAGGTAGGTTTTCAAGTGGTTCAGCCACTACAGATTTAACTGGAGGGGCCTTTAGTCTGAAAGAAATACACCACACAGGATATGTGACAAGAATTCCAAGGTTTGTGTCAGCCCGAGGAATTGCCTCCACAGCAGTTGGCCAAGGGTCCAGGTTTTGAGATTAAAGGACCCCCTTCACTGGATGTGAGGTTTCAGAGGAACTTTCTACCTCAGCTGAAGGCAGAGTCGCATCAGTGACTGGAACAACATTTTTATCCAGTGGTATGAAGTAAATATGAACACTCAAGTTCTTATTAACAGGGTGAACCACTGTAGGTGGGTTTTCAAGAGGTTCTGCCACCTCAAAGTTAACTAAAGGTGGGGTCACAGGAGTGACCTCTAGTTTTGGGGGCCTGGGGGCTTGGTCCCTATATGAGGTTATGGGTGCTACACCCAAGTAAAAGACCCTTCTGAGTGACAGTTAAGGTTTTTACCTCTGAGGACGGGTCTCCTAAGGGGACCTCTCTTAATTCAAGTTTAAGAGCCTCGACCTTTTTACAAGGTGCCTCAGCTTAGTCTAAGACCTCAGCTTTTCTGCTACACCCAGTGTTAGCAGATCCCTTTCAGGGATGAGGAGATAGCACCTTTAGACCTACATTTATTCTCATGGTCTCTAAAGGGTTTTGGATATTGAGAAGCTGTCTTCCTATGTCTATTTATGAGAGTTTCTTTCACCCAATTCCAGTGACTTATTTTAGCTACATTTAATTCCAAGATGACATGGTAGTTTCTCTTGGGAACCCTAAAAAGAACCCAGGGTATTATATCACTCTCACGCAGACCAACCCTTTTAAAAGTTAGGTAAAAGGTTTTCAGCCATACAGCAATGTCACATTCAATATCATACTGACTCACCAGTCCTGTGATAGTGGAAACATCATGCACAGAGGACCCTGAGAAAGCAGACATGTCTAGAAACCTGTCTTTGGTTATACGTATTCTCACTTTTCCAGGTTGTGTTTCCACAGGAGTTGCCTTTTATAAGGTTCCAGAGACATTTCAGAAGTAATAGTATGAGGTAAGGTAGATGCAGAAGAAGGAAAGGTGAATGAACTGACATCCTTCTCATTAGAACCCTCATATTCCTCCTCAGAGGATTATGGACAGCTGTCTGAACCTTCATCATATTCACTCTCAGCCATATTGTCAGAAGTGGACATAGGTTCTCTGGAGCCATTCTTATGGTCCCACAACCTTTGTACTGAATCAAGCTTACTTCCTTTACAATTGAAGCCCTCCTCTTTAAACATTGTTAACAATCGTTCTATTGTAACATAAGAGTACTCCTCGGGCCTAAGGCAGGCCATGGTGTTGGTTTTTGTGTTAAATACAATAAGTACACTTTATTCTGGCTAAACCAAACCTATGGATGGTTTCCTTCTGACACAAAGAATATCAATAATCAATGCAATGCAATCTACATTCATCCCAGGCCATGCCAACAGCGTTAGGACAGCGTTTGTGAAGCCCAACTAAAAGCTTAGTAAAACCATTCAACTGAGGCAGTAAAAGACTCCACTCTTAGTATACAACTGTAACACCGGAGTTCAAGGTAGCATAGACAGAGCAGCCATGCTTACCCTAGGAGGGAGAGAGGGCTGTACAATCAGCACAAAGACATTGCAATACACATATGGTCCAAAGAAACACTGACACACTATGCAATGTACGATTACATGGTTTACTTATATATACGCAGGCCCAGATAAATCTTGGGGGGAACAAGTACTATCACAGATCATATAAACCCATTATAGAAAAACACAACACTATGCTTTAAAATTCACAGACCAGACCATATAGCCTTATTTTGAACACCTAACAGTAGTTAGTGAAGTAAAAACTGATTGTTACTTTTGGATTACTTTCTGTAATACAGGGTAGTAGACCGTAACAGTTGTACATGGATGCTTAGCAATACATCACATAGTAAGTCAAATGGACAATATACTTTTCAGAATATTGGAACACTTATTCTAGGAACAGTAAAACACCTATAACTCTGATCCACGATAACACAGTTATTCTAGGAGAGTTGGACCCTGGGGTGTCATATTCAGTTACAGTTGCTTTTCAGTTCACAGACTAAGGGAAGCAATAACTCTAACTTATTTTCGGATGACACAGTTATACTCAAGGAAAGTACAACCTACATACTTTTTTAAGGAGCAACCAGCAATGCCCGAGGCAGCCTTATTCTGGACAGTCTAACAGCAAGTCAGGTGAAGAAAGACTCAATTGGGGACACTCATACAATATTCCTAACATTAATAATAAAGTGAAACCAACAGCATTACGTTTGGGACGAGGGGAACCCAATTCACAGGTGAGTAAGTTAACCCTTCACCTACTTTCTGTTAGAATGGTGAAACAGTTTTCAAGGAAATTAAGACTTCGAGAATACTTATTTAAGAAGGCACATAGCTTATTCAAGGTGTGTAAATCCTATATATACTTTTCAGAATCGCAGAACATATCTATGGTTAGTAATAACTTTTTGTAACTATTCACTCTGAGAGTTTAAAGTTACCAACTAACTCATTCACAAGAAAGTACACTTCTCAACACTTGTTTTACTTTTCAAAGCATACCCCTTAAAGTATTCAGCCCTTCCCAATTCTAGTACATGAGTTCTCTCAGAGGCAGAAGAGGGACCATAGTGGTCCAGGAGGCATCTGTAGGCCGGGCGAGATAGGGCTCAATTGCAGACAAAGTTCAGAGTTCCAGCAGAAGACTGTTCAAACAAGTACATATTCTACTTTAGAGTTAGTTGAGGGACCAAGGACTTCAGAGAAGACACCCTAGGAGGATTCCAGCAGTGGGTCTGGAAGAGAGACCTCCCAATCACAGAAAACACCCCAACACTGCACAAGTATGACTTAAGGTAAGTAAATACCCAACCTAGCACAGTACCGAGGCACAGAAGAATAGTTTGAAGCATGTTATGTTATGTTAAAGCTACTTATATAGCGCACCGTCACCAACGGAATTGGTCCCCACGGGCTCTGGCAGATCTGTGAACGAGAAGGTGGGAAGGGTTAGTAAGGTGAAGAGGGAGTAGGATAATGAGAGGGGTGGTATACTGTTGGCAGCTTCAACCCGGTGGACACTGGCTGCTGAGCTTTGGTGAAAGTATTGGATCAGTGTCAGTCCATGTGTGCTGTTGGTGCAGCTTATGTCTTGTGGTGTGGTGAAGTGTGTGCAGCTTGTTGTGCAAGAGATGGTTGTGTGAGTTTTTCAGTGGTATAAGTATGCAGAGAATTTGAGCTTATATTGGTTAGTGGGTTATATGACATTTAACATGCTGACCTACCTAGTTCCGTCTAAGTGTGGCACATGCTAACATTGGTGAATTCACTATCCTGTCTAGATACGGCATAGACTAATGTTCTCAAATTCTAAGTGTGCACATGCTAACATTCAAGTTCCTTCTAAGTGTGGCACATGCTAAGTTTCAAGTTCCATCTAAGTGTGGCAGATGCTAACATTCCCAATCCTATCTAGATATGGCACAGGATGTTTTCAATTCTAGGTGGCAGATGCTAACATTCACAATCCTATCTAGATAAGGTGCATGCTAATGTTCTCGATTATAAGTTTGGCACATGCTAACATTCAAGTTCCGTCTAAGTGTGCCAGATGCTAACATTCCCAATCCTATCTAGAAATGGTGCAGGCTAATATTCTCAATTCTAGGAAGCAGATGCTAACAATTCAGAATCCTATCTAGATACGGTGCAGGCTAATGTTCTGAATTCTAGGTGGCAGATGCTAACAATACACAATCCTATCTAGATACGGTCCAGGCTAATGTTCTCAATTCTAGGTAGCAGATGCTAACAATTCACAATCCTATCTAGATACGGTGCAGGCTAATGTTCTGAATTCTAGGTGGCAGATGCTAATAATTCACAATCCTATCTAGATACGGTGCAGGCTAATGTTCTGAATTCTAGGTAGCAGATGCTAACAATTCAGAATCCTATCTAGATACGGTGCAGGCTAATGTTCTGAATTCTAGGTGGCAGATGCTAACAATACACAATCCTATCTAGATACGGTCCAGGCTAATGTTCTCAATTCTAGGTAGCAGATGCTAACAATTCACAATCCTATCTAGATACGGTGCAGGCTAATGTTTTCAATTCTAGGTGGCAGATGCTAATAATTCACAATCCCATCTAGATACGGTGCAGGCTAATGTCCTCAATTCTAAGTGTGGCACATGCTAACATTCAAGTTACATCTAGGCGTGGCACATGCTAAGATTCAAGTTCCGTCTAAGTGTGGCAGATACCAACATTCCCAATCCTATCTAGATATGGCGCAGGCTAATATTCTCAATTCTAGGTGGCAGATGCTAACAATACACAATCCTATCTAGATACGGCGCAGGCTAATGTTCTCAATTTCCTCCATCTGTGGCACTTGTTAACATTGATTAGTATGTTAGGATGCAATGAAGGCAACATTTTCAATACTGTCATGGAGAGATGTGGGCTGGTGGTCACAAATCTTTCTAAGTATGCATGGGCTAAATTTATGGCAGTCTGTGTTATGGAAATGTAAGATAGAGTGGCAGGGCTTCTGGTGTAGAGTAACTACTCTACACCCCACCCGTGCCACACTTACGGTTTTTGTTGGTGTCTGGTAACTGCTGGCTTCTCAGGCTTCCCCTGCTGACACCTGCAGACACATCTTGGAGCGGCCAATGCAGGAGCCACCCTTAGCCTTGAGGCCCTTAGCCACAGCCCTGGGAGGGTGAGTATTGAGTCACCATCAGCCAATTACGGGTTGGGGGGTAGCCAGAAGGCAGGAGGAGGGACGGAAGAAGGAAATGGAGGTTTGGTACTGCAAGGTGATTTGGGTCTTGTCTCCGCCGAGTATCACTGGGCAAAATGGGGCATAGCCAGGCCCAGGAGGGTCGCTGGCCCTGCGCACTCACCTACAGCTGCTTGTGATGTTAAAGAGCATGCAGGGAGGCGCTGCTGGTTACACCAGCCAGGGTTGCTGCCATCAGCCAAACACGGGTCGGGGGTGGCCGGGAGGAGGGAGGGACCAAGGAAATGGAGGTTTGGGACTGCGAGAGGAATGGGCCTCGTCTCCGCCGAGTATCACTGGGAAAAATGGGACAGAGCCAGGCCCAGGAGGGTCGCTGGCCCTGCGCACTCACCTGCAGCTGCTTGTGATGTTAAAGAGCATGAAGGAAGGCGCCGCTGGTTACACCAGCCAGGGATGCTGCCATCAGCCAATCACGAGTCGGGGGGCGTCCGGGAGGCGGGAGGAGGGAAGGGAGAAGGAAATGGAGGTTTGGGACTGCGAGGGAGTGGGCCTCGTCTCCGCCGAGTATCACTGGGCAAAATGGGGCAGAGCCAGGCCCAGGAGGGTCGCTGGCCCTGCGCCCTCACCTGCAGCTGCTCGTGATGTTACAAGATGTTTGAAGACTTCAGTATCTGCAGCCAAAAACCCAGTTGTTTAATTCCTTCATTAAGAAGACAGAAGACTAGACACTGGAAGTACTTTTGCTTGATGGATCACTGAGAAAGCTCTAGGCAAGGTGATCCTCGTGGCTGGATGCAGCTCCATGGAAGTGGCACATTTATCAGGGCACAGAAGAAGACAGAATTTCACTGGTTGGATTCTCGTTGTTTGCTAGTTCCAGTATTCTACTGACAGGAACTGTCAGACTCGATTCGTGTGTCTGTAGGTCCAGCAGATGGCCACAAAGTTTCAGCAAGATTTGGTTTTCAGAAAACCAAGCACTGCAGATTGGTTTGAGGTCCCAGCGTATTGAGGTATTTGCATGGCATGTGATGACTCAAAATGCAGGTCTTCATGAGTCTAGTTGGTCTCCTCAGACTCTGGGTCGAGAACATTGTTTTTGAAGTCCCCAGGTTGATTGGAAGTAAGGGCTACAGCAGGCTCTGTTTACAGAGCAAGCTCTCCAGTCACTGGAAATCATCACAGCCGTGTTTCCTTCATCATCCTTTTTGGTTTTGGTTCCAGTGGTTGACTACCTTTCAGCTTCCAGGATCAGATTTTTATGCAGGAACCCAGCCAATCAAACAGCCTTGCAACTTCAAGACAAATGAATTTAAACAATTTGCAGGTTGCTAACACAGTGATGCAGTACGTTGATGACTTGTTAGTGTGCAGCACGACAGAAGTGGAGTGTAGAAAGTTCTCAGTGACACTATTAACACTGCTAGCAGACAAAGGATACACGGTGGACAGGGAGAAATTGCAATACTTTCAAAATAGGTGGTGTACTTGGGTCAGAGTGTTTCAACAGACGGGAGAAAAATAACACCAGAAGGAGTAGCGGCCATGCACAAGACCCCACAACCAAAAACAGTGAGAGAGATGCAGCAATTTTTGGGCTTGTGCAACTATTATAGAGCATGGGTCTTGGATTACTCTACATACACTAGGTCATTGTTGCAGGCACAAAAGGAAGCACAGAAAACAAAAACACACATAAAATGGACAGCTGAGATGGGCGAAAGCTTTGATGAGCTAAAACATAAGTTAGCACACACATCAGTGTTAGAAACTCCCAAATACAAAGAAAAGTTTCACCTGTTTTCACATTCAGATGGAAAAGTAATGACATCAGTATTGACTCAGGAAAAGGGACAGGGAAACAAGCTACTTGCATATTACAGTGGGTCATACGCTCACTGAATATGCAGACGTTGGTGATATAGTTCCCAAATGAAAGATAGGGAAGAACATAACAGTAAAAATATACTTATTTTGATCTGCAATGTGGTGGAATATTGGGAAAGGTTTCCCTAAACACAATAGTTGAGGGGCAATCAGTAACTTGCGAGGTTATGAAGAAAAAAATTAGGAATTCTTATGCTTTTCTCTATAGAGACTGCTGTTTGACTCGGGGATAATATACAGCGACATAGAAAAGACGCTACTCCCCCTCAGAGAGAACATTTTTATTGTTAAACTTGCATTGTGGCATGGTATAATATCATCATAGTGAATCCCCTACTGATTTTTACTTTTCAACATTATTTTTTTTAGAATTCCAATGAATTAGCAAAGGGGCCAAATAATTTGTTCAAGATGTTTATAGAATCTATTTTTGTCCTGACGTAGTCCTACTTATTTATCAACAAAAGCGTGGTGGATAAACAGATTTTGCTATGAAGGGCCGAAACGCATGAGTGTCGACATTGTTTTATCCAATCAATGTTTTTGGAGAAAATTGGTTTTTCGAAAAACATAAAGATATGATGATCTAAAGAAAAGTTGAAATATATGATAGTATATTAAAAGAAAGAGCTATACAATGAGAGAGGTTTGCATAAACTGATGATATTGAGATACAAAATCACACCTCATGTCCACAAAAATGTTTCAAAATATCATACACCCTACTGAGGCTTGCAGCAGCAAGTTCTAAAATCTTTTGAATTATATCAAAACAGCACTTTTACTAACCCCATGTTTCGCACATACTATGTATGATTGGTGGTTTTCTGGTTTTTTAGATGTAACAAATCAGAAGAAATGTACATGTGTTGAAAAGAAATACATATTAACATTACAATTACATGCATTTTTCTAGTGAAATATACAGTATTAGGAGTACAAAAAGCTCTACAGTTCACAAGTGTGCCAGAGGCATTGCTAGCAGGGGGCTAAGGGGGCTATAGCCCCTGGTCTTTTGGCTTTAGCCCCGGATAGAATCTCGGGAGCTACACCCAAAAGGCAAGCTAGCCCCCAGTCCTGACATTTCCGACATCAGCGTAGCCCCGGGTCTTTTACAGACCTAGCAACATCCCTGAAGTGTGCTATTTTTGAAATCACAACATGTCATTGGGAGGAAAAGGGTAGTGTGTGTTCCTTGTAGTCTATTTGGTATTGTAAATCCCTGTTTGAACACACACACCCTGTGGCAAAACATGAATGGATAGAGCTGTTATTTAACAAATGCAGTTATGCAGGCACATTTCTCATGTGAGCAGGCACTTGCTGCTGCATCAATATTGAGAAAGCTTCCACACTAACAATTGGGGTGTCCAGTAGTTTTGTATGTGGAACATGCATTGTTTGCCATACTGGAGAAATCAAAATCAAGTAACCTAGGCCATCCCCTTGTTATATAATTGATCTATCTTGACACAGAACAAATGATATACAACGAACGCATTAGCACATTTTGACTGTTAAATTGTTTGTCCTCTACATATAAGTAGTAATGACAGCCTGGCTAATACTCACCATGTTTACATGTTGTATTGTACCCCTCGAAATACCATGCATAGTATCTCACTTCCTTGTCCATTTAAATGGCAACAGCAGACCAGCGTGCCCTAGACACCACCTCATCCCCTGTCCTACCCCATTCTTTCCGAAGATAAGCCATTTCCACCTCAACCAGGACTACAATAATCTCCCCACAGCACGGAGTAGTAGCCAAAAGCCTAGATTCACACCCATCACATACACCTTAATACAAATAACAAGCTCTTAAGGAGTTCCTACCCAAACTTAGGTACACTGAGATGCAACCGACTTAGATCATGGACCCACACTGTCCTACCTTATCCGAAGATAGACCACTTGTTACGCTCACCTGACTCCCACGGAGGCGCTGGCCTGGTTCGCGCTGCTGTGACCTCTTCTAAGGTGATGCGCAGGGTTCGGAAGACGGACTGGACCGGGCCCCCAAATCTGGCTTGTCTGGCTCGCAGAAGTATCCTTCAGTAGGCGAAAATAGGGGAATGCAATCAGCCTCCCACCTTCCCCTCTCACCCTCCTTGAAACCCTTCTGTGATTTCTCGTAGCGTCTCACCTTAGGGTCTGGAAGGATGAGCTCTCCATCCTGCTTCTGATGCAGGGGCGCGTTGGTATCCAGTTACTTCACTGGATTTTCGGATTGGTGAGAACGAAACTTGCTTGGCTTCCAGGTAAGTTTTTTGATAAGAGGTTCCCCTTGTGTCCATGCATTAATGTACTAATGCTAGTGTCTTTTTCCCCATAGGGGCCGGGGTACGGAATGCCGGGGAACAGGCACCGACCCGAGATGAGAGGTGAAATCCTTGTAGAAATCAGGTAAGTCTTTAATGAGCGTTTTTTGGTAATGTCTTTTCATTCGCTCATTAACGCTGATGTCTCTTTAGGGACCGGGGTCCGAAAAGGCCAGGATGCGGTGCGGACCCGAAATGAAGAGGGAATGAATCAAAGGGTAAGTCTTAACATGGAGATTTAGCTTTCCTTATTCCCTTCTCTCTCTCACCTTTTGTTCTGGTGTTTTTCTCCCTAGGCGCTGGGGCGTGACTGCAAATCCGGATGATCGCTGCTGAACATGGAGGCACCCTGTAAAGGTGAGTGGAATGCGGCGCTGCAGCGATCGCCACGATGAGCTTTTAAATGAAAGTCTTCCTTTTCAGGATTGTCGGCGAGATGTCTCTGGGAAGCGGATTTAGCAGGTAAGGACTTTTCCTTCTTCTGTTCTCTTCTTCTCTTCCTTTGCAGGTGATCCAGGATGCTGGCAGGCGTGGCAGAAGTTAGGATGCAGGAGCAGACACGGTGAGCGTCCAGCTGCTAGATGCAGAACAACACGAAGCACGTGTGGCTATTCGGGTGGGGTTTAAATAGCCCTGGAAGAAGTTCCAGGTATGTATCCTTCCTCCAATCAGGTATGTATCCTTCCCCGACCACGCCCGGATGGTAAATTAGTCCCACAGGTAAAGTAGTTCCTTTCAGGCCTCAAGGAGGCCGGGATCCTGCAGCATGGTCTGCATCAGGTAAGTGCACCCAAGCATTCCCATAATGAGCCTGGCACCATGGCGCCAGGACCGATGTCTTTTACGAGCCTGGCGCCATAGGTGCCAGGACACTGTCCAAAGGTCCCCTATATGAGGTTGCTGGGTCCTTCCTTGGGGACTGGATGTCCGCTTTTGGGGACGCCGGGCTTGAACCGGCTCCCCGGGAGCGGGCATCATGACACCACTCTAAAAATAAACAATGCAAACTGAACACACTACAGCTCAACAGCAGAAAGCAACGGCTCAGGTCGCAAACTTTCAACTGCCCTACTTCTGGTGCCCACACCCAAACTAAGACTACTCCCACCACCACTACAGTAGATCACCTACCCACACCTCTAAAAAAGTCCATCACTAATACTAGTAAGCTTCAGAACATCCCAAATAAAGTAGGCAATTCCAACTGTATACCTGTATCACAGACCCAACCCATTACTAAACTCAAACTAGTGCTTATCAGTGCACGATCCATAGCTGCCCATGCCCCAGAAATACATTATTATATAATTGATCAGGGACTTGACATGCTCATAGTGACAGAAACTTGGCTCCACCAAGCCTCTGGACCTACTCTTACCATTGCGATTCCACCAAATTACACTATCCTTAGAATGGATGAAAACAATTCAGTAGGTGGGGGAGTAGCCATCATCGCTAGAACCCACCTCAAACTAAGAGCCTGTCCCATAGATAATCTAGAGGGATAAGAAGTTCTACTCACTAAACTTGCTACCAGCCATAAAACTACTATTAACTTGGTAACTATATACAGAGCACCTAAGAATAACTCTCAGCCAGATGTAGACATAACATTACTACTACCGTGCTGATCAAGCCAAAAACAAAATGTATCATCCTTGGCGACTTGAACCTCGGATTCAACGACAGCCAAGATCACAAAGCAGAAGCCTTACACACTGCTCTTAAAGACATGGCATTCACACACCTGGTGAATGCACCTACCCACAATAAAGGTGGAATGTTGGACTGGGTATTATCCCTTAATACCCCAGTTTCCATAGAAACGATCACCCCACTGCCATGGACAGATCACCACAGCATTAACTTCTCTATCTCATGCAATTAACCTGATCCACCTAAACCCATCTTGTTGGATTCCTACGTAACTAGGAATATTTGCAAACTATCAACTGAAAACCTCAACTCAATTCTAAAGAATACACTCACAGAAAAAATGATTACAAGTGATAACCCATGCTCCCTTGCAGATACGTACCGCAACTGCCTCACAAAAACAATAGACTCCTTAGCACCCTGTGTCAACAAATCTAGACGATTGGACAAAAAAACCTTGTTTTTGTTTAATGAGGAACTAGTATCACTTAGACAAATTAAACAATCTTGTGAACATCACTATAACATATCTCCCACCCCTGAAACAACTGATGCCTTTAACCATGCAAATAAAATTCACAAAGTAGCTATCATTGCGCATAAAGCAAACACGCTCAATACTAGGATCAGTAATGCCTCTTCAGACTCTAGAGAATTATTTATAATCCTCAAAGAGCTGGAAAACCCTACACCGATCATCAACCCCATTCAACCAAGTAAAGGCACTACTAGAAATCCAGCACCACTACCATAAAAGATTCTCTCGCCGCTAAAATCCAATAACTACAATTCATATCACCACCAAAAAGAAAACACTAGCAGAAAAACATACTCTGGTGGAACCTAACTCCAGCCCTACAGTATGCAACACTCCAGCCTTCCACTTCTCTCCAGTCTCCCAAGAAGTAGTGTTTAACACCATAGCCAAACTAAAGGCATCAAACTGCAAAGGGGACAACTTCCCAGCGCACTTAGTCAAACTATGTGCCCACTCACCCCTATCATCACCAAATTTGTTAATGCATCCTTCAGTTCTAACTTGGTCCTGGCAAATATCAAAGAAGCCTGGGTCACGCCGTTACAAAAAAGCCTTTGCTGGACCCCCTAATTCCAACAAACTATAGGCCCATAACCACGGTGCCATTCCTTCTTAAAATCATTGATAAAATAGCATATAACCAAATACAAACCCACCTTGAACAGAACAAACGTCTAGGAGGTAAACAATCCGGGTTCAGACCAAATCATAGTACCGAAACCGCTCTCACCGACCTCAAAATACAAATAGACACCATTAGAGACTCAGGAAAACTGGCCATATTGCTGCTGCTGGATTTATCAGCAGCGTTTGACCTTGTAGACCAAGATAAACTCTGTGACACTCTAGCTAAAGACTTCAGTTTCTCCACTGATGTCACCCTCTGGATTAAATCCTTTCTAGCTGAACGAACCTCTAGAGTCACCATTGGGAAAGATGCGGCTGACCCTATAGCAGTACCCATCGGAGTACCCCAAGGATCATGCCTCTCCCCTATCCTGCATAATGCCTATACAAAACTCCTCTTCTCAGCATTAGACAGCATGGATGTCATCTATACAAACTTTGCAAATGACACCCAGATCCTTATCCTCATCATCGGGGACTACGCCCAAGACACCCAGACCATTAATAACACCTACGCTATCATTCAAAACTGGATGGCAATAAATAGTCTCTGTCTCAATGATGAGAAGACTGAGGTCCTCATTGTAAGATCCCAAGCTAGAAGAGCCTCTCTCCACCAAGGCTACACACGCATCAAATCGACGAAACGCTGATACCAGTTCTCAAGCAGGTCAAAACTCTTGGCGTATATCTAGATGCCAACCTCACTATGGGTTAACATATCTCAGCCCTCTCATCCTCCTTAGCATACATGGCCAATTGCTCTGAGCTGTCACTTCCTTACACTCACCAATTGCATAACACTAGTCAGAGCATTGATATTAACCAAGCTCGACTACTGTAATGTCCTCCTTTTAGGAACGTCCAATGCTCATATCAGCAAACTGCAATTGCTGCCGAATAAAGCACTTAGAGCGGCATTAGGTATAAAGAAATCAGACCATATCTCTAAAATATCTCTAACATAAGGCGAGATAATCATTGGCTGCCCATTAAAGCCATAATCATTTTCAGAACACTACGGGGGTCATTACCAGTATGGCGGTAGCCATTGTGCTATTAGTGCCATGGCTACCCCTATACCGCATACCGGTTCCGGGTACCTTGAATGAGTTATTATCGGGACATTCCAACCTTGGAGGACCCGGTAATTCCTCATTCAAAATACCCATCCCCATTCCCATTCGAGCCCCCATAGGGCTCAATGGGAATGGGTAGGGAGCTAATAAGGGGAGTTATTAGCTCCCTGGTCCTTTAGCAGCTCCCACTAAGGGCGCCTGGTAAAACTTGCTGCCCTTAGCGGGACCTGCTAAAGGACCTCATAATGCAACAGTAAGGGGTTAACAGCACCGGCACCCTTACCGGCGCCATTAACCCCTTACTGCCAGGGTTGGAATGAGGCCCAATGTGTTGTATATAAATGTGTCACCAATAAAGCCCCCAGTTATCTTAACAATGTTATCAAGTAAAAAATTACTAATAGAGCACTCAGATCAAACAATAAGGCACTACTAGAAATCCAGCGCCACAAAAGCACCAAAGCAGGAGGTAACAGCTTCAGAGTCCTGGCCCCCACCTTTTGGAATTCTCTACCACTTAGAATCAAAAATGAGGAAACCATTGCCAGCTTCAAAAAACCCCTGAAAACTTGGTTGTTTAACCAATACTGACTGACTAGGCCCTCCCACCTCACCTACCTAGACAGATTCATCTTGCTAATTAAATGACTAGTCTTTAACCATGCAGAACCCTAGTGGGAATCACATTGTTTGCCAAATGTGCAACTACACTGTCCCTAGAGTCCTTTGCCCTACTGTTATTCCAATAGTTGTATTGTAACACTTTATACAATACTTGATAATCTGTCTGTAACCTTCACCGTGATAGCTAAGGGTCTGGGTGTGTAACAAATTAAATACATAAATAAATAAATAAACACTGACAACTCAGCGGTCTTCAGGGCATGAGGTAATACTAACCAACTCACCAATGGAAGTGGTGAGGAGCAGGACAATAAACCCAGCATACCATATTGCAGAATAAGTAGAAGAAGTGTATTATGTGCATGACTGTGTAGCATTTATCAACAGGATCGAAGGTAACCCCCTAGTTAAGGAAAACGTGATCGAAGGGGGGTGCATGATTTTCACTGAATGGAGTTCCAGCATTGATCAGTCCACAGGGGTGCCCAGTGGTGGTGTATGGACACAAAGTGGAGTTGATAGTGAACTCACAGGCATGACTACCAAACCATTAATCTGCACAAGAGGCAGAACTAGTCACCTTGATTGAAGCACTAAACATGTCAGAAGTTCAAGCAGTAACATCTTATCTGATTCGGCCTTTGTTACCTCTACAGTGCACTCTGGACTAGCAAGGTGGGAAAGGGTAGGGTTCAAAAGAAGTGATGGCACTCCCGTTTAGCATGCATCATTACTGAGTAAATTACCACTGCCAGTAGAATTAGCATTAATGATGTTCAAAGCCTATACAGAAGGGCAAGATTTATCTCACTAGGAAATGAAAGGGCAGATAAAGCAGCAAAATTAGCCGCATATATGCCAGAGGGATCACTTGTGCTGTACCCTGGAGAGGAAGAACATCTACCCCTAATAGCAGAACTGAAAGTGAGCAAGGAGAAAGATGCATTGCCAGAAAGGTTCAATGCAATCCCAATATAGCAGATAATTGAGTTGCAGGTAGAAGTGTTAGATGCTGACAATGGGCTGTGGAAAAAGAGAGGATGTTCTCTGTCTCCAACTGATTTGGTTTGGCACCATGATAGCACAGGAAAGGTTGTCATGCCAAAAAAATGGTTGCATTTGGCATTGGAACAGCTTCACTATTCTTCCCATGTATCAAAAGAGCATGTGGCTGCAGGGATACGTGAAGACTGGTTTGTGCCAAATCTATATGAGTGTGTTTCTGAATATGTAAGTAACTTTATGAACTGTCAAAGGTCTCTACCAGGTCACACATTAGAGTTGTACAGGGGATATTGCTGAAAGAACAAAGAAATATCGAGGCTGAGTACCACAAAGGAAATACACCAATCACGGGCTAAAAAGATTCACAGATATTTTATTACTGTACAGTTTACAAAGCAAAACAAATAGCTATCTGGCTCCCTACACCTCACAGTGTGTACCAGCCAACAAGGAGAGGTGAGAGAGAGCTGAACATCTAAAAACTTGTGCTTTTATACAATTAATGTCATATTGTCCAGCCTCTCTTCATGTTAATAATTCGTGGTCTAGAGTTTGTGCTTAGTTCACATACAAATTTTACAATATCATGCGAAGGATTACAAAGGTTTGTATTTCCATGAAGACACAATGGTGATATATGTTCTCGGATCCCGCGGTAAGCCTTGTTCCAAGTTACTTCACAATGTAGTTCAGCTAAAGCATAAGCTCGAGGTTTGTTCTTCATTGTCCCAATGTTTATACAAGGCTGAGGCTTGTGAGTGCAGACAACACTTCAGTGACAGTTCATATGAAGCACAAGGTCTCTTTGCTCAGTTTAAACAGTCGGCTCTCGGACAACCTAAACATTAACAGAACTCAAAGGTCGGAAGTCTTGGCTGCAACTCGAAAACATAGTCCATCATTTTAGAACGTAGAACACACAAGTGGAAATCAAAATGGTGGATGAATCTTAAAATGGCGGCGAAGTTAACCCAAAAATTGGAACTTTGTAACACGATTTTCTGTGTGGCGTAAATAGGCTTAGGCCAATATAAATACTAAGGAGGCACTATATAATTTCTGTTTAACAAACCATCCTTTTGGCCTAAGCCAAGAGCTTTACTAAAAATATTCACTTTACTCGTAACTCCACGTTTCAGTGTCCGTACATCCTGAATCACATTCATCAGATATATCGATTGCCATCAAATCTTTGACAATAATATCCTCCATTACAAAAACATTAGTCATCTTTTCAGGTGTATGTATTTTCAGTCCTAATGTTCCTACAATTTGCTCACAACATCCCCTAACATCAAACATATGACAGGAAGACATTGTATGCAACAACAACAGAACAACAGAATACCAAGGATTACCATTAAAACTGACAAGATTTTCCATCCCCAAGACTGTAAAAAGCCCCAGAACCAAAGATCCCAGTTTCCCTCGGGAACATGTACTTCTGTACTTAGGACGTGCAGATTTTGTATTGTCTTGAATATGGTAGGGGAGGAGTCAGGTGCGAAAACACAACAAGCAGATCCCACCAATTTACATACTCCACCACGCTCAGACAGGATGACGTCTAACACCATCCGGTTCTGTAGAGCCACTAATCTAATTGCTTTCTGATCTAACCTCATGTTGTAGAGTATATCGGTGGTCCGGTTGATGGTTCTCTCCAATACTCTTGGTAGTCCCCTAATATCCTCGGAATTCATGATCTGTCCCCAAAATGGCAAAAAAGGATTTTGCTACATCACTCATGACTTGTGAAGGAGTATCACTGTTCTCGTCCCGCCTTGGATGAGCCCTAGAGACCTCCGAGGTGCTAGCTAAATATGCCCCTGGTAGCAAGATACCCAAATAACATGTGCCCTGCCAATCCCTAGGTAGCCAAGGATAAGCTTCTTGCCACAAATGAAATAAACAGGATGGCCTACATACAAGGGTCTGTCCTCACTAGTCAAATTTGCAATATTGGTACAACCCTCAAAAGTACCCATTGACTGAGAACCATTCCTTTGTATGCAGAAGGAAACAGAGTTGGGGCTGTGAGTGATAGTGTATGAAGGTGGATAAGCATCCCGGTTGCCTACGGGAGCCATCTTAAAAGAAATTAGCGATTGGAAAGATCTAGAAAGTCTATAGGAAGGCCTAATAGAAGCTAAATTAAGCTTGCTTCTATTTGCGAAAAGGGAGCATCCCAGAGGCATTAGGACTCGCTTTTCAAATTCATTTAAATTATTTCCGTTGAAATTCCATGAGATGCTATCATTCCAACGACCAAAGAATAATGCACTTAGAGAGGCATAGAATGCATTAGTTAGAGGCAAAGGATGAATGTACCAGCCCAACCCTTTTTCCTCGTGTTGTGGCAGATGCGAACATATCCAGCAATTATTTCTGTTTAAGATCGCATGGGTTGCATTCATAAATAACAAAAGCGTATTGTTGTGATAACTCTGTCTGTGTTGGGAATCCCTAGGAGATAGAGTGTGCAGCTGAACGAAAGGAGAAGACATAGTGGGAACATTCTCAGCAGGTATAAAAGTTTCAAGTGGATGCACCCCTTCAATGTACCAAACCCAAGAGCAATTACCACTGTCAGACTATTTAACATAATTACAAGAAAACAGTACGTCCTCAAGGACCATGTATTTTTCTGTCCAATGTCTTTGCTAGCCACACAATCGATCAGTTGCTCCATACGAGTAGAGATAGCGACAGGCATTGTTCCTCAAAGCTCTTCCCCAGAAAGTTTCTGCGATATACCCCGTAAGTTTGTGTGTTGGTAATCTCCTGACGACGTGATCTTCCTTGATTGAAGATAACTTTTGCCGTTCCCAGCCGCTTACTTATGTTTCAGCGCGAAAGTGGCAAAGGACAAGCTCAACAGTCATTTACTGTGGGCACAGCCATGCTGTACTGTACGTCTAGTGCTGTGGACACAGATTGTACCTTAAGAATACAGGTACTGCGTGATCTGCGAACAGTGTGTCGTTTCTTCCTGATGGTAGTGGTGAAACAGAGGCAAAGTCGCTCAAGGGTGCAGAAAGATCTGAAGAAGAATTCAGAGACAAAGCATCAGTCTCCCCAGGCCCCACGGGCTCAGGAAGAGTCTCCGAAATACCCTTGATGTTGTTCAAGACCGATTGATCAACAGAAGCAGAGCAAGTAGTTTCCTTCTTTTCTTCTCCATCGTTGTCATGGGGAAAGTCAACAATCATGGTGTGCCAGCTACTGGAGGGGGTCATAAGCTATTGGTAGCCATCAAACTGAAGAAACATGCTGCTGGAAGGAGAACCCTGCCTTACGGAACTCTCCTATGTCCTTTTTGCAGAAGAAATATCCTGCAGACCACATTTCCCAGGCCCCGGGCCAAGAACTACTTAATTCTTTACGCATTGTACACAAGTGTTGTTGTTGCCTTGCCAACAACATCATGTGGAGGATATACAATTTGACTTGATAGCAGCACTGCAATTTGGGATCATTTTGGGTTTACCTTGGTTTAGTAAACATGATCCACAAGTGATCTGGTGTAAGGGATAAGTCTCCTTCACCTCTCTGCACTGCTTAGCACACTGTATAGTTCCGGGTGAAAACCGGTTGTCTGCTCAGAGCCCTGTGCCTAGTATATGTGCTGCAACTACCGGGGAGACAGATTTAAGTACTCTGGCCCCAGAGTATTACAAATATCGAGATGTGTTTAGCAAACAAGCTGCAGAAACTCTGCCGCCTCATAGGCCATTCGACCAGGAGCAGTTTTACCGTGTAGACGTGTTTATGCCCTTACGGAAGCCGAAACCATCCACTTAAAAAATTATGTTGATACTAATTTGGAAAATGGATTTATTAGGCCATCTAATTTACCTGTCTTGTCCCAGCTCTTCTTCATACCTAAGAAAACCAGGGACTTGAGAATCTGTATAGATTACCGCAGTAAAAACCGTATTACCATCAAAAATCGGTATCCCTTACCTTTGATACTAGTCCTGTTGGACCAAGTGCGCAATGCCACGGTTTATACTAAGCTGGACCTCCGAGGGGCGTATCACCTGGTGCGAGTGCGGGCAGGAGATGAGTGGAAGACGTCATTCAGAACCAAATTTGGCCTGTACGAGAACCAGGTGATGCCATTTGATTTGTGCAATGGGGCTGCTGCTTTTCAGCATTTCCTTGATGAGGTGTTACAAGGGTATTTGGATGTGTTCGCAATGGTCTATGTAGACGATATACTAATTTATTCCAGTAATATGCAGGAGCATGTAAAGCATGTTAAGGCAGTACTTCATCGGTTACGGGAACACCAATTATTTGCCAAAATGCAAAAGTGTGAATTTCATCATACTACAGTGGAATTCCTGGGTTACTTCCTGACACCCACTGGGGTACAGATGGACCAATGTAAGATGCAGGCAGTTCTGGATTGGCCTGCATATACCACTGTGAAAGAGGTACAGGAATTCCTGGGGTTTGCAAACTTTTATCAGCGCTTTTTCAAAAACTTTTCGGATTTGGTTACACCATTTACAGCATTACTGAAGAAGGGAAAGGCATACCAGTGGGATGCGGCCGCAGAACGAGGGTTTCAACAATTAAAGCAAGCCTTCACTATGGCTCCAGTTTTAAGGCATCCAGATTCATCATTGCCCTTTCGTGATTGAAACCGATGCCTCCAATTATGCCCTGGGAGCAGTACGTTCCCAACGAGATTCACATTCTGGGTTGTTGCACCCGGTTACGTACTATTCCCGAAAGTTGCTCCCAGCTGAGACTAATTATACCATAGCGGACTGAGAATTGTGGGCAGTAAAGACTGCCTTCGAAGAGTGGCGGCATTACCTTTTGGGGGCTCGCCACACTATAACTGTCATAACAGATCATCAAAATCTGCAGTTGATAAAGACCGCAAAAACTCTCAGCCCTCAACAGTTGCATTGGGCACTATACTTTGCCGACTTTGACTTTCTCATAACCCATCGCCCCGGCTCGGATAACAGAAAGGTTGACGTTTTGTCCAGGTACGCTGAAACCAAGACCAAGGAAGCAAGGGAGACGCGCTGATAGTACCCACTGCTCGCATTGTCGTAATAGTAGGCCGACCCAACATCTTCAAAGATGTACTCCAAGCTATGTCTGTACAGGAATTACATGACTGGTGCTCCCGGGGCTCGCAGCACACCTTAGTAAATGGTCTCCCATATCATGCTACTGCTTTGTATTTACCCACTATGGCACTTAGGGAAGAAGTTATGCAGTGGTGCCATGACGCCCCTACAGCCCGTCACCCAGGGGTAGCCAAGACTCAACAGAATGTGGCACGTCATTATTGGTGGCCCACCTTACACCGTGACGTACGGATCTATGTAACCAAGTGTGGCACTTGCAGTAGACAAAAGGCCAGTCATCAAAAGCCTGCTTGCCTGTTGCAACCGGTGCCCACTCTGCCAACTGCTTGGCATACAGTTACTATGGACCTAATTGTAGATCTGCCACCTATTCGGAAATATATGTCAATTTTAGTTGTAGTTGATTCATTAACCAAAATGGGTCATTTCATCCCCTGCAAGGGCATCCCCACCGCCAGAGAGCTGGCGGAGTTATTCATGCAAAATGTTGTACGGTTACACGGGGTACTGATACGAGTCATTACAGATTGTGGGCCACAATTCACCTCAAGCTTTTGGCAAGCCTTTTGCCAGTTGATCGGCATGGAGGTGAGTTAATCTTCTGGGTACCACCCCAAAACTGACGGGCAAATGGAGAAAGTAAACCAAGGGTTAGAACAATATCTCTGTTGCAATACTACCAACTCCGAAGTGTCTTGGGTGGAATGCGTCTGCTTAGCTGAAATTGCCTACAATAACACTATACATTGTTCCACAGGTTACACCCCATATTTTGTCGTCTATGGCTATCATCCAAGGGCTCTGCCCACTGTCGCTAACTCACCCCAAACAGGCCTGCCTACGTTAGTAGGGTTGCATTAGCATGCGCGTCAGGTTTGGTCACACATAAAACAACATTTGAGAATCTCCAAGCAGACCTATAAGGCGTACGCTGACAAAAAGCGACATGATAGCCCCCAGTATAAACCAGGAGATCGGGTCTGGCCATCAACGTGTAACATTAAAATGACTGGTCCCCGTAAATTACAGTGAGACTCAGTCTGCCCAGCCAAATGAAAATCCACCCTACCTTTCATGTTTCATTACTTAAGCCTGCCCAACCCACTATCTGTAATGAAAAACCACCACCCATTGTGGTGTAAGGGCATCCTGAGTATGAAGTGCGGACTATTTTGAATTCTCAACACCGTAAAGGACGGCTTTATTATTTTGTGGATTGGGTAGGATATGGCCTTGAGGACCGTTCCTGGGAGCCTGCGCAGAATGTCCATGCACCGAGATTGATTAAAGCATTCCATCGCAACTATCCAGCTAAACCCAAACCCAGATCCTTCTGTGTGGAGGGGAGTACTGTCATGGGGCAAGTCAACAATCATGGTGTGCCAGCTACTGGAGGGGAACATACGCTATTGGTAGCCAGTAAACTGAAGAAACATGCTGCTGGAAGGAGAATCCTGCCTTACAGAAGGCTCCTATGTCCTGTTTGCAGAAGAAATAGCCTGCAGACTACATTTCCCAGGCACCCCCGGGCCAAGAACTACTTAGTGAAGCCCACGTCGGGCGGGGCAGGCGCGCGCGAGTGTTAGGCAGAAACCTGTGCAGCTCCCTTTGGGAACACTGCAAAAGATTTAGGACTACAGGTGTTAGCAGTAAACCCACTTGGTAGCAGTCTGTACCACCCAGATTTACCTGGTAGCTGTGGCTGAGCAGTCAGACTTCCCTCAAGAAGAGTTAGGCAGTATGCAAAGTATACACAATAGGCACTCAGATACAACAATACAAGCAAACACTGACCAGAGCTTTGGTATCAAAGGCCCTCATTACGACCCTGGCGCAAAGCGAAAAACGATGGCGGTAAACGATTACCAGCATCATCTTCCGCTAGGGCCGATTACGACCCGTAACCGTAAACTACGATGTCATTAGCGGCATCGTAGCTAATGCTGCCGCTGACTGCGCCAAGGGCGCGCGCACGCGAACATCCACACCGTACTTAGCGCCATGGCGGAAAGGTACGCGAATGCCAACCCAAGCGGACATGCCCCTAACGCCATCACCCAGCCCGTTAAGTACCTTACCGCCATGGTGCTAATTACGCCATCGCGAACCAACCGTAAAGGGCCATGTAAAGTGAATGCAGCTGCCACAGGTGCACAGAAACAGCACAGGTGAAGGCAATACAGACTCAGGAAGTACAAAAAGAGCACACCCCACCCCTTCCCACACCCAGTCACACTCCACAATGATACCAATAGGACTAGCAATGTTGGGGCTGGAGGACCTGATAGCAATGCGAGTGCTACAACAGCAACTACAACAACAACAACAACAACAACAACAACAACAACAGGCTGCACAGAGGAGACGCAGGAGGAGAAGGAGGGCAAGGCAGGCCCAGCAAGCCCCACCAGCACAGCCAGTGCCACCACGCAGGCAGCCCCCAATCCCACGCATCAGAGCCAGCCCATTCAACCTCACCGCTGAGCAGATCCACACCCTGTACCGACTGGACCGGGACACCATCACCACCATTGTGGACATGATACACAACGACATTGTCAGCATGATTGAAACACCCACTGCCACCCCCCCCCTACTGAAGGTAGTGTCCGTGCTCCACCTCCTGGCCACAGGCAGCTACCAGCACACAGTGGGGCACTTGCATGGCATATCACAACCATTATTCTCGCGTACACTGATGCAAGTGCTCGATGCCCTCCTCAAGCACACAGATGACCACATCTCATTACCACGGTCTGCCCAGGAGATTGCCAACACCAAAGTGGGTTTCCATGCACTGGCCGGCATACCTGGTTGCATTGGTGCCATTGACTGCACCCATGTTGAATTGGTGGTCCCACATGCCATGGAGGTACCGTACCGCAACCGTAAACATTTCCACTCAATCAACGTGCTAATGGTCTGTGACTCCAACAGGATCATCACACATTGTTCTGCCAGATTCCCCGGATCAACCCATGATTCAATGGTCCTTCGGAACTCCACAATACCACGCTACATGGAGCGACATGCAGGCCCAAGATCCTACCTACTCGGTGAGTCTAATGTCATGAGCATGGAAATGCAAAGTGGGTGTTGAATGACGTACCAATGCATATTTCATCTGGCAGATACAGGGGGGTGATGCATACGTCACATGGGTGCAACTAGCAGTAGCCAGATCATTCCCTGTGGCAGCACTGACGTCAACAGAGTAGTGTACACATTATGCCTGACCTAATCATCCCAACATGTGAATGAAAGTGTATCCCAAAAACGACACAACCATCTGCAAGTGGATTGTGCAAATTGTGACCGCATTGACCCTAAAGAAAACCACCAACATGCACGTCACCATGCACCAACTACTGAAAGGCCTGTTCCCCACAACTGCGCACAAAGGAGGCACATGACAGACAGGAACATCAATGCACCACTACAAGACCCACAAACTGTCCCCATTGACACCAGTAATGCTCACTGGGGTCATAATGAGCCAGACATCAATGTTGCTATCATGTGAGCTTCAAGCTCACAGGACACGTGCAAGGTCACATGAATGACGGCCTGAACAGACACAGTGGATGGCCATTCACAAGGCAATCGTCCCCCCTGCATTGTGTTTTTGCATGCAAAACAGTACATGAGAGCCATGAACACATACTGGTTGCACAGTGTAAATCCATTAGCACAACTCTAATTGGTGCACAGTAACAGTCGGAATCAAGGCATGGTTGTGCGTCATGTTCACAAATCAATCTCGTTCCTGACACATTCATTTCTCACATTTTACAGGTGATGCGGGCTATCCCCTGAAGAGGTGGCTCCTCACACCAGTGCGGAACCCATCGAACCAGCATGAGGAGGACTACAACCGTGCCCATGCACGTACCCGTGTGGTGATAGAGCAGGCTTTTGGCCTACTGAAGGCACGTTTCCGCTGCCTCAGCAGGTCTGGCGGGGCACTCCTGTACCGCCATGAGAAGGTTGCAAAGATCGTCATGGTATGTGTCATGCTTCACAATATGTGCATCAGACGGAACGTGCCTCTGCCCCCTCACGCAGAACCACAACCACCTGATGATGGGGATGATGATGATGGGGATGGGGCAGCACCTCAGGGAGGCAGCGATGCACAGGAGGGGCATATAATGGGTCAGAATGTCATTGACCGATACTTCTAGCACACACAGCGTGTGTGTAACATATGGATGGCACTTGGGGCACTGTGTGTGTCTGGTATGTCAACACTGTGGACTGTAAAACAATAAAGCACACATACGCAATGAGCAATGTCCACACATTTCGTTTGTGAGAAATGAAAAAGTGTATTGTTCTTCTGAATAGGTATAACAGAACCCCTCCCCCTCCCCCTGAACACTCCAACACACCCAATTCCCCCCTCCCCCTCCCCCCTGAACACTCCAACACACCCAATTCCCCCCTCCCCCTCCCCCTGAACACTCCAACACACCCAATTCCCCCCTCCCCCTCCCCCCTGAACACTCAAACACACCCAATTCCCCCTCCCCCTCCCCCTGAACACCCTGCAAACATGTGACAGTGCCCGTGGTGAAGTGTGTATAGTTTTGCACACTATTGACTGCCCCCTCTCCCGGAACCTGGGGCCCCCCTGCCTGTGCTCCTCAGGGTCCTGGATGACCTGCAGACGGGAGTGGCTTGTGCTGAACTTGCAGCTGAGGATGTACCGGGCTGCTCAGTACGGCATGTGTCCACAATTGTCTGGATGAGCTGGCTCATCATCTGCCGCACTGCAGCAAGTTCGGTGCATATGTCCCTGCTGGCAGTTTGGATGGCAGACCTGATGCCATCAGCACTCCTCTCCATGGCTGCACTGGCACTTCCACATTCTGCAACATGCTGCGTGAGGAGTGTGCCCAGTACTTCCTGCCTGTTGGCAATCTGCTCCAGCGACAGCTGGAAATCTGGCCCAATGGAGGGTGCCAATGGGGGACCAATGGGACTACTCCCATCTTCCCCAACTCCCACTGGGCTTGGAGTTGCTGGCCATGAATTAGCAGGCGATTGGCCCTGGGTGTCATCTCCATGATGGCTGATTGGGGATAGGTGTGGTGAGTGAAGTTGCGTGTTGTGGTCAAGTCCAGTGTCATCCTCCACATCACTATCGGAGCAGGCAGCGATGGCTGCAGTTTCCCCAACAGTACTGCTCCCTGCTGACACATTGCCCTCAGTGGGCAACAGTGGGTGTTGTTGGGCTGCAGGCGCTGTCACGACCCCTTCCTCGGGGGACTTTGCTGCCCTGGCCTCTTCAGCCTGGCGTGGTTTCGGCCTGGGTCCAGCAGAGGTGGATGCATGGTTCCCTTCTCCCACTTTCCTGGCCTTCTTGGCTGGGGTGCTGGTGCTGTCGTCCCTGCCAGTGTCCGATTGCGAGCCTGTGGTGGAGCAGAGGAGGGTGACTGTTATTGATGGTTCAGCGGACATTGAGAAGGCATTGTGAAGAGTGTAATGGATAGATGGTGGAGTTAGTAGCCTGTGACATACAGGTTGCCTCCCTTTAGGTCCGGTTTTGCATGCAGGTGTGTGTCTGCCTACTGTACAGTGTACATGCTGCATGTGCGTAGGGTGTGGCTCATCTGCTGATGTGTTGCGTCTGCCACATTGTGATTGTCACGTGCAAGTGTATCAGGGTGTCTTGCAAGGCTGGATATGAGGCACCTACCTGTGTCTCCAGATGTCGGGGCCCCTCTCTCCATCTCGCCGACAGCTTCGATGCACTCAATGCCAATCAGAGAGGCACATGTCTCCTCCCATGGCTCCATCTTCAGTGGGGAGTCTGCTCCCCCGCCAGTTCCCAGGGCCAGGTTACGGTTGGCAGACATAATGCCCCGGACCCTGATGCGCAGGTCGTCCCACCTCTTGCGGCACTGTTTGGAGGTGCGTGGGGTGGTTACAACAGCACTGACACGTTGTGCCACAAGTTCCCACACCTCCTTTTTGCGGCCTATGGCTGACCGGGTCATCTCAGTGGAGAAGACAACATCGGCCTTCTCCTGGAGCGTGTCTGCAAGCATTTGCAGTTCCTCACGACTGAAGCGCTCCTGCCGCTGCCTGTCACATGCCTTCTTCACAACTTTCGGCATGGTTGGGTGAGGAAATGGGTGGGTTATGGGAATGACAGGGTTTGAGGGTTGGTTGTGGTGTGGTTGGGTAGGATGGCAATGGATTGTGTTTTTTAAGATGGCCGCTGTGCTGTTTCCCGTTCCGCCGCGATTACGCTATTTCCGGTTCCGCCTAATTGCGGTCACCGCTAATTACGGTGACCGCTGACTACGGTCGGCGCAATGATGGGTGGCGGTAGGTCACCCTGCGCTGTTAACGAGGCCGGTAAGGGCTATTTACGGCATGGCGTAGTTTACGTTACCGCCATGGCGTAATGCTCGTGCGCGATGGGTCGTAATATGGCGCTCTTATCGCCATCGGACCATGGCGTTAACGCTCATTACGCCATGGCGGTAATTTCGATTACTTACCGCCTGGGTCGTAATGAGGGCCAAAGTATATAATTATTTATTTAAAAACACACTATTTGAAACACCCCAGCACTCTTATCATAAAATACTCTAAACACAGTTACTATTATAATATATACAACCCTTGTTCCTTATCAGATAAGTCTTAGTTAACACCACTCATTTTCATACAGAGGTGAGTGCTTAACTATAGATGGCACTCTAACAAGTTCATGAAGAAGGGAGGGAAAAAGACAGAATATGGGAAGGTACACCACTCTAAGCTTTAGGAACACTATTAGCAAGGCAGAAGAGCAAAAGTCACTTGTGAGCCAAAGTCCATAGGCTGGGCCCACTGTTAGAGAGAGCAGAGCACAAATGCGCCCAAGATCACACAGTTACCCTAGGCTTAGAAAGTCTTGCAGAGAGTTCGAAAAGAGTTTAGAGAGGCTCAGAAAGTTTAGCCAGGGTGTCCCAGGCTAACCCAGGTTCGAAAGCCGGGGGCTAAATCTACCCCGTACAGTCGGTGGCAAGGGAAGCCGGGCGGGACACAGTACCTTAAGTGGGAAGGATCCTCCAGCGGTGGCAGTTGTTCCTGGCAGTGGGTGCAAGTCTCGTCGTCGTCCAGGGGAAGAGAAGATCTCGACTCTAAGGAAAGATGAAGGTCGTTGCACTGCCAGGGAAGAAACCAGCCGCGGAGTTTTCCGGTTAAAGGTATTACCCTTTAATTCGCGGTCGTGGTAAAACATGGTATCCCGGTTGCCGGGGTGCTTGGCACAGGCAAGGCGGCCACGAGATACGTCGGGAAGTCGAAAAGACGGTGAAACTGGTTATCCCCACCAGTCAAAGGAAGAAGACTCTCCCGCGGGAGATCTCCTCTGTCGTTGGGAAAAGTGGTGAGACGGGCCAGCAGGGCTCCACCGGTGGTGTCGTTGTGGCAGGTCGGCTCAGCTTCTCCCTCGTCGGATTCTTAGGTCCTGTGGCGACTTCTGAAGTTCCAGTCCCCAAAGCCCTGCTTTTATGCAGAAAACCCCCATTCACTCAGCCTAGCTGTCACTCAAACATGCTAAGTGGTGAGCCGGCCGGCTCACCACATGGGCCAATCAGGATGGAGTGCGACTTGAGTTGCCTAGGCAACTCAGTACAGGGTGCCTAAATCCCCCTCCACCCCTTCTAAGTACCCCAGACAGAGTGGCACCACTTTGGAGGGCTTCTGTGGAGAAGCCCGCCAAAAAGTGGAACAAAGGGCTCGACTTGGGTTGGAGTCACAGAAGAGAACACAAACGCCATTTTAGAACCGAGTTTTGGCAAAAAATACCAACCAGAGAATTAATAATAATTAAATAAATCGGCGGTATGTTCGAGGCTATCGTAATTAAATAAATAAAGATAGTAGCCTCGAACAATGGGAAAATCCCATAGAGAAATATTTGCGGTTGAATATAAAAAGTAGTATCCACTGCCACCAGCCAAAACTCGATCAGGGGGGACGGAGACGTGCCCCCTCGACTAACAGACCGCGGGGCAATCGAATTGCCCCAGCCAGTACGTCCACAATATGATGGTTAGTAATGGTTCTGTTCAGAATTTAAGACTAGTAAAGTCAATGGTGACTTTACATGCCCTGGGAGACAGTAGTCAGTCCTAGGGTATGGAGTCTATACTGGGGGTCACTATGACACCCTTGTGTTACTGCATTGAGGGTGGTGTGTAACACACATCACAAAAACCACATGAATCCCTATGGAGTAAAAGACCCCATAGCCCATTAAACACATCTAGAGTCAAAGAAACACACTCAAATCATGCCCAAGAGTGTGGGTAAAAGAGTCTCACTCTTGGCAGGAGAAAAAAAAATAAACCCCAAAAATCCAGCAAAGCTGCTGGGGGACTCACTAGGTTAGGAAATTCAGCCTAAACAGAGAATTCTCCATAACAGCGAGTGCACAGGAACTTCCAGGGCTCGGAGCTTGTGCTCAGATGTTCGACCAGAGAAGACGTGTTCTCCGGAGCTCTGAGCAAGGGGAAGCGCACAAGGGGCCATGCCCCAGACATCCACCTCCAAGGCCCCTCGCCTGTTACAGATAAGTTCACTCAGCCTCATAGGATCCAAGCAGACCGGGGGGAAGGGGTGCACCGCTGCATGCATCGCAGTGGACCGATTAATCTCTCCAGCAGCTGCGGCAAGGGGCATGCGCAGAGGGCATTGCCCAACGTTCTTACATCCCCCTGCTTCAGCAAAAGCTAAGTCATAGCGCCCTGATTGCCAGCGCCATAGTCTCTTCTAAAATAACGCTGAAGCAAGCGCGGATGCTAGAAGCCCTGCAGCGCGAGAATCGTGCATGTCTTTAACTTACTAATAGCCATTTGCCATACTGCAGAAAGCAAACGCAATTAACAATATGCGGCTTTCTGAATAATCGCAATTTGACACATGTGACTAACAACATGGGTCATTACCATGTCAAAGCTCCCATTTACCACCTTTTTGGCGAACCATTGTTGCGGAGCCACGCATGGCTACAATCCGCACGTGTAGGGGACAATCAGAAAAAACGCATGCGTTTAACAAACAGTGCACGGCGCACCTTGAGCATGCAAGGGTGCAATTAACCTCTTGTGTGAGTAAAAGTATGCAAAAGTTTGGTGTGTGAATAAACACGCAATGGTAATTCCTACCTTCTTTTCAGCAATAATACTGCTCCGGGCTCCGGACCTGAGAGTGCGCAGGCAGGAGGCCAGCACTCACTCTTGAGATAAGTCTCTTTCTGGCTCTTAGCCTTTGTTGTGGGGTGTGGGGAGGAATTATGCATGCTAGCGATTGTGCTTATGTTTCATTGTGTTACCCTATGTTCCCTTCCCTCTCCACCTCCCCTATCCTAACCCTCTCACCGGTTACCCTTGCTACGGAACCCATCCAACCAACGAGATCCTAACCCTCTTTCCCCGCCAGGGTATCGGAGGCTTGTGTAAGTTCCAACTTGCAGGAGCCTAGACCGTGGAGGGGTCGGTTGGTTCGTGCCACTCCTGAGCCTGGAAACTGAAGACGTGACAGTTCTGAGGCAAAGGGAAAGGTACCCTCTTGATATGTATAGTGTGTATCCAGTGTCATCGGCCAGCTACTCGTAAGCAGTCAGTGAGGCTAACAGGACCTGAAACGGTCCTCTCCAGCGCGGTGCGAGGCTGGATGCTCTCTCGAATGACTTTGTGAGCACCCAGTCACTGGGTCGAATTCTGTGACATGGCCCCTCGTATTTAACTGCGAGGGATTCTCGCACCTATTGATAAATCAAATACAAGTTTTGAGTTAACTGGTCACAGTATTCAGCAATGAGCAAATGCTCGACATCTTTCAGTTTCTTGGGGTTTGGCAGGTTCAAAATGTTAGCTGGCCTCCCCATTATAATCTTATAGGGGGAGAGTCCAGTTCTAGTCTGTGGGGTTGTCTGCATGGACAGTAGCGCTATTGGTAAGGTGTCTGGCCATTTCAGATTACTACTAGGACAGACCTTTGCAAGTTTATTTTTCAAAATACCATTATGGCGTTCTACAAGTCCAGCACTCTGAGCGTGTCTAGCCGAATGGAACTGTTTATCAATCTGTAATCCTGTGCATACTTGCAGAACAACAGCAGAGATAAAATGTGGACCATTATCTGACCATTATCCCTTGATGTCGTTGTTCCCTTCCCCGCATTTTGCTGTAAGCAAACCATACAATTCTGGACAAAACGCTCAGCAGTTTTTGAGATGTTGACATTCACCCAGAAAAATTCTAGTAATTTACAGATTTTCCTAGCACATATGTGAGTGGGAACATGAGCCATTGTAACCATGGCAATGACATATGCATCGGGTAGCATCCATCTTCTTTTTGAACTGTCTACCCAACACCCTTCCTCACCCAAACTTGCTAAACCCTCAGCCCAGTGTTTACGTTCTTCTTGAGTGGCATGAGCTTGAATATTCTTTATCGTGTCAATCCCTTCATCTATTGTACAGGTATTTGTGGCTTCCTTTGTAACATACATTTCTGAAAATAAATCAGTAGCAGTCTGATTAGCTACCCTATCAGAAAAAGCATTCCTTTTCCCTACATCATCTACTACCTTCTGATGTGCAGCGCACTTCATGACTGCTAGTTGAGTAGGAAGTGCAAGTGCTGAGAGTAGCTGAACTTTCAAGGTGCCATGTTGGCCCATAATCTACCGAAGTTGTGGACCACCCCAAAGGCATACTGGCTGTCAGTAAATATATTCACTCTAAGCCCTTCAGAGAGTTCACAAGCTCGAGTCAGTGCAATAATCTCTGCGGTCTGCACAGTTATGCAAAATTCTCTTGGTTTCCACGATAGTGCTCAGTGTGGTGATGGCATAAGCAGCAGTGGATGTACCATCCGGAAGTTTGAAGCAGGAGCCATCGCAGAACAGCTCGCCTTGTAGATCATTCAGAGGTATATCTTTTAAATCAATCCTGCCTTTAGTTTCTTGCTCTGTAGTATAAAGGTAGTCATGTGACAATCCGTCATTGCAAGCAATATCTTGCGGAAGACGTAACAATTCAACCGGATTCAATACGCAACACCTCTTTATTTGGATATGCAGTGCAAATAGGAATCAGTTCATATCCTGTTGATCGTGCGGAAGTGAGGTGTTGCGTTTGCGTTCCATTTAATAGAACGTCTACAGAGTGAGGTACCATCACGGTTAAAATATGGCCTAGTACGATGCCCTCACTTTGTTTTACAGACGCAGCAGCAGCGACAACTCTCAAACATCTCAGCAAAACGCATGCAACAGGATCAAGTGTGGAGGAAAAATAACCACATGGTCTATTCTTGTTATGCTCACCTGGTATCCACAGGGACGCCACCCAGACGGGTTACTCGCTGGTATGCTTCTCAGCTTTGCCCTGATGTGGTCTGCGGGGAAGGTTCTGCCTAAAAAATACAGGAGGACTGTGTTCAAGACTGACCGACTGGGGTAAGTATCCTCCCTCCACCCCCGTATGATTTCAGTCCCTCTGGCGCCCACTCCTCTCCATCCTACCTTTTTTGCAGGTGCGCGTTGTCTTTCATGGGCGAGTGCGGTCCAGTTACTTCACTGACGCTGGCCCGTTTGATATTGTTCAGGCAGGTCTAATTGCTGTTCTTTAGTTTTGTTGCTATCCTGCATGCCTCTCTTTGTTTAAAATGTCTTGTTTTTCTCCCTTGGGTATGCGGAGCTTCGGCGCGGCGAACTGGCTTGGTTGAGCCCTGCTGGTAAATGTTGGCGCTTTAAGAGCGCTATGATGCGGTAAGTAAGCGCTTTGCGCAGCGCTGCAAAGTCTTGCCTTTGCTAACCTGTGTTTTTCTTCCTTGTAGGTTGCAGTGTTCTTCAGCGTGAGTGGAATGTCCGGAGTGGTGGCAGCCAAGAGGCGACCAGCCAGGTAAGCCTTTTGAGCAGTTCGTAATTTGTAAATGTCTCTACTGCTTTCTTTAATGTTGCCTCTATCTAAGTCTTTCAGGTCATTCTGTCCGGGAGGTGTGCCGATTCGAGGAAGCTGTTCTCAGTAGCTGTGAGTGTTTAGAGATGAAGACTGCACGTGAGATGCTGCTGCTAATGATGTTCCTTTTGTCTCATTGCAGGTTCTGCTTCTCCAAGATTCGAGGGAATAGCTGGACATGGTGAGCTTCACGTTGCAAGCTGCAAAGTAACACAAAGCGTGTTGTCTTGCTCGGGTGTGGTTTAAATAGCCCCAATAAAATAGTCCAGGAAAAGTAGTCCCTAGGCTACCACACCCAAAACACTAGACCGCATAGCTTGGTTCTTAGGAACCAAGCTGTGTGGATGCCTCTATGTTGGCTGACAATAATAAAGTAGTTCCCAAGCACATTGTTTATTCATGGTGTATGAGCCTGCCACCATAGGCGCCAGGACTGGCCCCAAGAGGGCTTTTGAAGAGGATGCCAGGCTCTAGAGGCCCGAGTCCTGACTCCAACGGGCCAATGGATTTGCCAGAGGGGTTTTTGGGCGAGGGTCGTGACACTCCCTTTTTCCTTTGATTCAGGTGATTCGTGCCCGATTCCTAAGTATCCTATTTTTCGTTGTAGAATTGTACTCGCAAGCACAATCGACGCCAGGTAACACCAGTAATGTGACATGCCTGGGAAATTGTCTGCCTGTTTCAGGGTGTTATTCCACAGAGACAGACAATCTTTGGAATTTGGCCATCCGGCACCACAGGAGGGGTCTCCGGCATGTACTATGTACTGTAAGTATGGCATTGGTAGTACAGTGTTCAACGATATTTGGCACAGACAAACTAGACATGCTTCTGAACTTCAGTGGCCAGTCAATGGTAGTTTTGAGATTGCCCATATAGAGTATTTAGAATCCATATTGTTAAAGAAAAAAGCTAGACCTGCAGCATTTGATGTAATAAAAAACTGGAAAAAGGAAGCTATGCAGCAACTTGAGAGCAAGCAGAAGCATGCATGCCAGAACTGGCCCCAGGAGGGCTTTTGAAGAATATGCCAGGCTCTAGAGGCCTGAGTCCTGACTCCACCTGGTCAATGGGATTGCCAGAGGGGGTTTTGCGCGAGGGTCGTGACAATTCTTCCCCCCATGTTCCTGCGTGAACACAGCCAAAGCACATCCATCACATTCATGCACATTCAACTCGAAGGCCTTATCATAATTTGGTGTGCCCAAAACCGGTGCTGAACACAGTGCAATCTTGAGCAGATAAAAAGCCTTCTGGTGTTTCAAGTTCCACGGTAGTGGCAAATAAATGCCCTTCTTTGTCAATGCCAACATAGGTTTTATCACTAGTGAAAAGTTTGGGATCCACTGTCTACAGTAAGAAGCCATTCCTATCAAGGCTCTGACTTCCTTCTCTGTATTTGGGACAGACATGCTACAAATGCTCTTAACTCTTTCAGGTGTCAATCTTCTTCCCTCCTTTGACAGGAGATAGCCTAAATAGGCGACCTCCTGCCGACAATACTGAAACTTTTTCAATGAAGCTTTATGCCCATGCTTTGCTAGATGAATAAGCAATAACACAGTTCCTTCCTTGCAAGCACTTTCTGGGTCTGCAGCTAAGAGAAGATCATCGACGTCTGCATAAATGTACCAATCAAAGGCAACTCAAGTGTATCAAGCTGCTCTTTCAAGGCCCTACTATAAATGCTCGGATTCTCCATGTACCCTTGTGGTGCAAAGGTGAATGTAAACGAGCATCCCCCTAGGGTGAATGCAAATAAAAATCTACTATCCACGTGTATGAGAATGCTAAATAAGGCATTCTTAAGATCCACCACACTGAAATGAGTAGCAGAAGCTGGAATCATTGTGAGTATCGTCATTGCATCAGGTACAATAGGAAATTGTGGAGCAACAATCTTATTGATAGCGCACAAATCGATAATGAAACGGAATGGAATCGCATTATCTGCTTTCGTACACACCGGTAAAATCGGGCTATTGCACAAACTTCCTGCAATTTCTTCGATTACTCCACGATGTACAAAGTCAGAAACTATACACTTCAAAGCTTGCTCACCCTCAACTGAAATCTTATATTGTGGAATACGTGGCAATTTAACTCCTGGTTTCAAAACAATTTTAACAGGCTCATTTTGCAAAATACCAACATCATTGTCGTCAATCGCTCATAAACATGCCAGAACTTCACTAAATTCTGGCCGCAAAGGTCTAGTCAAAAACTGTGAGGCAGAAGATTGCTGAGGGGAAATCGTCAAATGCACTACATCCGAAGAACAATGAATTACAGCATTTAATTCCTTCAACAGATTCAACCCCAACAAATTCTCTCCACAGTTCATTGTCAGAAGAAATGGACAGTGAATGGCCCCAGTGAAATCGGTACCGGCAGAGAAACCGGATTAACCACTGGCATACCAGAAAACCCTACAGAAACATTATTCTGCCCTGACAGTGGAATGTCTGGAACCCGTGAATGATCAATGGAACACTTCTGTGCTCCTGTGTCTATCAAAAATAGATGCTTCCTGTTCCCCACAGTCATCTGAACGTAGGGACCTTTGTGATTAGCGGGAATAGGCGTCACTTCCAGACCCTGCTTAGGGCTGTCCTAACGAAACAATATATCGTCAAAGACAAGATCTTCAGAAAGATAGGCAGTTCAAGGATTATAAAAATATTTCTGCTATCTACACTAGGTTGCTGATTATCTTGTGGGAATGACTGAGGATTTTGAGCGAACTGGCTTCTACCAGGACCCCCTATACCAGGGTGGCCACTAGATCATCTACCCATGACACCATATATGTTATTCGACCTTTGCTGGAGGATCGGGCATTGTGCTCGCCAATGACCCTCTTGTCTGCAATAAGCACATTGGTTCGTGTGTACAGGACCCAGGGGTGCATTACTTTGTGGAATTAACTGACCTCGAAACTGTGTACTTCCACCTCTAGGCTCTCTGACCATCTGTTGCAATAATACCTTGGTTTTTAAATCTCCCCTTTTCTTTTCAATCCTTTTTTTTCATTATAGACTCTATTCTCGTAATTCTGAGCCATATGCAATACTTCAGAGTGTGATTTAGCTTGGCAAGCACTCTCGAATGTCATAATTTGTGACTAGATATCAGGCAACAATCCACGCACAAACTTATCCACAAACAATCTTTTCCCTGACTCGATGCTTAAATCCTGTCCGCTAAAATCTGTGAATACTTGTTCAAACCGATTAAAGAATTCGGTAGCATCTTCAGATTTTCCTTGAGTACAAACAGTGAGTTTGTCCCAGACAATCCTTCTCTCGGGAATCAAAGTCTTTAATGTTGTTACTATTCTATCTGGCAAAGTCAGTATCACCTGTGGTGGTCTTTCACCAGCTTTGCTGTCTCCATCTAACCTAATCAGGTTAACCCACGTGTCGCCTAAGCCTGCTGGATCATCTACAGTCCTAAACTGTTTCCATAAATCAGCAGGTAGGATCACAGGAAACAACCAATCTATATCACCCAGAGTGAAAACTGATGAATGCAAGACAGATTCTATTTCTTTGTAAAAACCCTGTTGGATTTTTCCTTATGTCTGGAATCGACTGTCTAATAGTATTCACTTCCTGTCTTGAGAACGGGACGTGACCAAACTGCGATACATAATGAGCTTCAATATCGATGGCTTCTGCACCCATTGCAACATTCGCCGGAATCTCAACTTTAGGAACGAATGTCGGAGGAACCTCTCTCATAGGTAGCTCAGAGTAGGCAACTCTGAACGTTTGCTAAGCAACAGAGCCAGATTGAGCGCTAAAGTGGTGGAAGCAGTATCAGACACAAAAGCTCTCTTATAAATATTCAATAATTCTGCGGGACAACAAACCTTTTTCTTTATACATTCATTCTGCAGTTATTCTACCAATACCTGTAACACTTTCCTGTGCACTTCTGGAGTATACTGACAATACGTATCATATACTTCGACGGGAGATATCGACAAATCTGAAATCCATCTAAGCGCATCCCTCGTGCAAATTCGCATTTCTTCACTCATTGACTTACAAGGAGGAAGGAACCGTTTCTGCACGTAAAGAGCGTCCAAACTATCACCATCAATTTCATCATTCTGTAACCATTCTAACTCCCTTCTAAACTCAAAAACCCTCTTGACATGCTCATGTACTTTCTCTGCAGTATCCCTTGAATAAGCTAAAACATACAAATCCCTCAACCCTTGTCAGACATCCATGTCCGTCAATCTATTTCACATTACAACCAAATGTATCCCCATCCCCTGAATAAAGACATTCTGATCGGGAATACTGTCTAAATTAAGGAGTGTAGCTAAAACAGTAGATTTTCCACCTTTCTCTATACATTGTTTAGCCCATGCATTCAAATCTCTCCTCCTCTCTTTGGAAACTGTGTTCCGCATTACAACTTTTGATTCAGCACTCGCCCCTTAATCAACTACAAGCAGAGCAGAACCGCTTGGAAAAGGGAAAGTAGACAAATCCTGTACAACAGGTAGTGGAGACACTACCGTTGGCAACAAAGACAGATTTACTGAAACAGTAACAGTCGGTCAAGGTGAAGGTACAGGCGGAGGAACAACAACAGTAAGCGGAGAAATAACTTTCGGTGGAGGAGCAACAGGAAGAACAGGAATTGCCATGGGAGGAGGAGGAACGGCAGCAGGAAGAGGCAAGACAACAGGAAGGGGTACATAAGGAGGTGGTGCAGTGGCACCAGGCCTACGTTCATTTAAGAGTTTATCAATTAGCTCATCTGAGGCATGAAAATCTTTAGACGGATATATTTTCTGTATACCAAGTTGAAAAGCCCTATCCATGTTTCTAGCAGACTCTGACTGTTTTTGTTGCTCATACAATAATGCCTTTTCTGAGTTTGACATGTGACAACGTGCATGCTTCTCCTTACTCTTAAGTTGCTGCATAGCTTCCTTTTTGCAATTTTTTATTACATCAAATGCTGCAGGTCTAGCTTTTTTCTTTAACAATATGGATTCTCTATACTCTATATGGGCAATCTCAAAACTACCATTGACTGGCCACTGAAGTTCAGAAGCATGTCTAGTTTGTCTGTGCCAAATATCGTTGAACACTATACTACCAATGCCATACTTACAGTACAAAGTACATGCCGGAGACCCCTCCTGTGGTGCCGGATGGCCAAATTCCAAAGATTGTCTGTCTCTGCGGAATAACGCCCTGAAACAGGCAGACAATTTCCCAGGCATGTCATATTACTGGTGTTACCTGGCGTCGATTGTGCTTGTGAGTACAATTCTACAACCAAAAATCAGGATACTTAGGAATCGGTGTACGACTCACCTGAATTGAAGCACAAAGGGAGTGTCACGACCCTCGCCCAAAACCCCCTCTGGCAAACCCATTGGCCAGGTGGAGTCAGGACTCGGGCCTCTAGAGCCTGGCATCCTCTTCAAAAGCCCTCATGGGGCCAGTCCTGGCGCCTATGACTTTTTGCTCGCCATACCCAGGAAAAAGCAATAGACAATGAACTCATGTCCCTCCGACAGGGTTATCAGGACTTGTTAACATACATTGCTACCTTCAACTGACTGGTTGCCGAAGCTATGTGGCCAGAAAACAAAAGAACCACATTATTCCATCGAGGTTTACGAGGCAAATTAAAGGACGTCTTAGCCCAGGTGGTTGATCCACCCAGATACTGTGCAGAATTCATAAATCTGGTTGTGCAGCTAGACCACCGGTTGCAGGACCGAAAGGCAGACCGGTCTAAGACGGACCCTCAGACCGTGTATGTTCGACCAAGGGAAAACACACCCCGTGTACCTGAAAATGCTGTAGAACCCATGCAGATTGGAGGGATACGGCCTCCATTAACAAAACAAAAGCGGGACAAAAGAAGACAACAACAGCTTTGTTTGTATTGTGGGAAACCAGGACATATCCTGAAGGACTGTCCAGTAAAACCCCAAAGAAGAACAGTCGGGGCCACAGAGAAGGATGAAGCTAAGGAATCGGAAAACTACCAAGCTCGACAAACGTAGAGGTCAGTTTGTCGAGTGAGAAGAAAGAGTTGCTGACCTCGCACTTTGCAATACCAGTGATCTTAATTAACCACCAACAGTCGTCAAGAATGCATGCCGTTGAAGCATACATCGATAGCAGAGCAGTTGGGAATTATATTGATCAAGAACTGGCAGCAGAGATGGGGCATCCTTTGTGTTCTAAGCCAAGCATGGACAAGGTAACCACTGTGGATGGGACAGAAATCGCTTCCAGACCAGTAACCCAGTGCACAGCCAGGGTAACCTTGCTGTGCCAGGACGGACATTGGGAGTCTATTTCATTCAATCTCATCAAGGCACCTCAGTTCAGGCTAATACTAGGGATGCCATGGTTGGTTGCTCACAACCCTTTGATAGACTGGCAGGCACGAAAATTAACCTTCCCCGGTGACTGCTCCCATGCCTGCTATTACCAAGAGGAGAAACCCGACGTCTGTATCCCCATGACTCCCGGAGCGACAGTATCAACCCTGGGAGCAACTAATACCTTGCCAAGTGAATACCATGATTTCCAGGATGTTTTCTGAAAGAACCAAGCCAATACATTGCCGCCGCACAGGCCCTATGACTGTCAGATCAACCTTGTTCCTGGTGCACAAATCCCTTGCGGCAGGATCTACGCTCTCACAGAACCAGAAAACCTTAATTTGAAATCCTATTTAGACCAGTACCTTGCAAACTGATTTATCCGTCCTTTGAAGTCCCCCGCAGCTAGTCCTTTGTTCTTCGTACCAAAAAGGGAAGGAGACTTGAGAACCTGTATTGACTACTGCGCATTGAACCAGATCACTGTGAAGAACCACTACCCCTTGCCACTTATCCCTGAGATGCTAAACCAAGTTAAAGATGTCCAGATTTATACCAAATTGGACCTTCGAGGAGCGTACCAACTGGTCCGAGTCAGAAAAGGAGATGAATGGAAAACCACCTTCTGTACTAAGTACGGCTTGTTTGAATATCAAGTCATGCCCTTTGGGTTATGCAACGCTCCTGCGGCATTCCAGTATTTCATGAATGACGTCTTAAGGGAGTTAATTGATGTGTGCGCCTTAGTGTACATAGACAACATCTTAGTATACTCAGCCTCGGAACAAGATCATGTCAGGCACGTTCTTTCAGTCCTCACCAAGTTCCGTCAATATCGCTTGTTTGCAAAACTTGAAAAATGCTTTTTTCACATCACCGAAGTAGAATTTCTTGGTTTTATCCTTAATCCAGGAGGCATCAGAATGGACGTGCGCATTAAGATGCCATTCTGAAATGGCCTTCACCGACGTCTCTGAAAGGGGTACAAAGCATGCTGGGCTTTGCGAACTTCTACCACCGGTTCATCCCAGACTTCTCTCAGGTTGTGCACCCAATCACAGTACTATTACGAAAAAACAATAAAAAGTTTGCTTGGACCGAAGAAGCAGAAGAAGCCTTTCAGGAACTTAAACAAAGGTTTACCTCCGATCCAATCCTGTGACATTCTCGTCCAGACCTCCCTTATGTTGTTGAAACTGATGCGTCCAGTCTCGCAATGGGAGCTGTCCTTTCACAGAGAGACCCGGAAACCGGCCAGCTACAACCTGTGGCCTTCTGGTCGAAAAAGTTCTCACCTCCAGAGATTAATTATGCCATCACGGACAAGGAACTCCTTTCCACCTTTAAAGCCTGGAGGCACTACCTTCTGGGTGCCAGACACACCATTACAGTCATCACAGACCACCGAAGCCTGCAATATCTCAAAACAGCCAAGGCCCAGTCCTCGCGCCAATTGCGGTGGGCCCTTTTCTTCACCGAATATGATTATGTAATCACATTTCGACCAAGAGTCAGAAATGGAAAGGCGGATGTCTTATCTCGCATGGGCATAGATGAAATAGTAAATACAACTCCAGACCCAGTACCTATTATACCTGAAGACAAACTCTTGGGTATCACGAAAGCCTTATCACAAGCAGAACTACGAAAAGAAATCCAACGGACAATGAATCCTGATGCCTACCTCGCATGGCAAACTCAAGGAGAACAATATACCATCAAGGACCATCTACCCTTTTTTAGGGATCGCCTATATGTACCCAAGAAGGAATTACAACAGCATATTATTTCAAACTATCACGATTCACTGATGGAAGGGCATCCTCGGATCGCCAAAACCCTATCTAAGGTGAAAGAGAAATTTTGGTGGCCCACCTGGTGTAAGGACATCATTCAGTATATTCCGTCCTGCGGTGTCTGCGCACAAAATAAATCACAAAAACAAAAACCATCTGTCTCCTAAAACCATTGGACATTCCTCCACTTCCATGGCACACTCTTTCCCTTGACTTTATCACTGATCTACCTCCAAGCCAAGGGTTCAACACCATCCTTGTATTTGTGGACTTATTCTCAAAGATGGCTCATTTTATTCCTCTCAAAGGCCTCCCAGACGCAGCCACTTTAGCGAAAGTGTTCATGGAGGGCGTGGTTAAGCTACATGGCTTCCCTTTGGTTCTGGTCTCTGATCGAGGCAGCCAGTTTGTTTCAAACTTCTGGAAAAAATGTTGTGCAATGGCGCAGATCGATGTTCGGCTAGCTACCAGTCACCATCCCCAAACGGACGGCCAGACTGAGAGAACCAATCAGACACTCAAGCAATATTTACGGTGCATGCTGCACCACGAACAAAGGAATTGGAAAGACTTACTACGGATAGCCGAATATGCATACAACAATTCTTTGCATTCAAGCACCGGACAAAATGCCCTTCTATACCCTTTATGGCAGACATCCACCAGCTTGGAAATGCCAGCGGTAAATACTCTACACACAACCATTACTCAGGCTTTCAAGAGGGCAAAGGAACATCTTATTCATGCCAAAGAAAAACCAAAGAGATTCTCCGACCAACACCAGAAAAAGGCCCCTGATTATCAAGTAAGAGACAAAGTTTGGTTAGCCGCTAAATTCGTACCCATCAAAGGAACCCAGACCTTTCATCCCAGATTCTTAGGACCCTATACCATTAAGGCAATTATCAACCCAGCAGCCGTGAAACTGGATTTACCACCTAATCTACACATTCACCCGGTATTCCATGTGTCCCTCCTGAAACCAATGCAACCAGGCACATGGATTGGGACACCAGCTAAGCCCATACTTGTTGACGGAGAACCAGAATTCAAAGTCAAAGATATCTTGGACTCTAAATACTCTAGGACCAAGCTATATTATCTCGTCGATTGGAAAGGATTTGGACCACAAGATAGATCCTGGGAGCCCAGTGAGAATATCCACGCACCACGTCTAATCAGGAAATTCCATCGGAACTTCCCAACCAAACCTGGGCCAGACAGAAGGAACACCACGGGAGGGGCCTTAGGGGGGGAGTGCTGTCACGACCCTCACCCAAAACACCCTCTAGCAAACCCATAGGTCAGGTGGAGTCAGGACTCGGGCCTCTAGAGCCTGGCATCCTCTTCAAAAGCCCTCATGGGGCCAGTCCTGGTGCCTATGGCGCCAGGCTCATACACCATGAATAAACAATGTGCTTTTGGAACTACTTTATTATTGTCAGCCAACATGGAGGCATCCACATTGCTTGGGTCCTAAGAACCAAGCTATGCGGTCTAGTGTTTTGGGTTTGGTAGCCTAGGGACTACTTTTCCTGGACTATTTCATTGGGGCTATTTAAACCACTCCCGAGCAAGACAACACGCTTCGCGTTACTTTGCAGCTTGCAACGTGACGCTCACCGTGTCCAGCTATTCCCTCAAACCTCGGAGAAGCAGAACCTGCAAGGAGTCAGAAGGAACATTATTAACAGCAGCATCTCACCTGCAGTCTTTATCTTTAAACACTCGCAGCTACTGAGAACAGCTTCCTCGAATCTGCACGCCTCCCAGACAGAACGACCTGAAAGAGGAAGATAGAGGCACATTAAAGAAAGCATAGAGACATTTACAAATTACGAACTGCTCAAAAGGCTTATCTGGCTGGTCGCCTCTTGGCTGGCACCACTCCAGACATTCCACTTGCACTGAAGAACACCGCGACCTACAAGAAAGGAAAACACAGGTTAGCAAAGGCAAGCCTTCGCAGCGCTGCGCATAGCGCTTGCTTACTGCATCATTGCGCTCTTAATGCGCCAAGTTTTACCAGCGGGGCTCAATCAAGCAGGTCCGCCGCGATGAAGCTCTGCATACCCAAGGGAGAAAAAAAGAAAGGCATGCAGGATAGCAACAAAACTAAAGAACAGCAATAAGACCTACCTGAACAATATCAAATGGGCCACCACCAGTGAAGTAACTGGACCGCACTCACCCATGAAAGACAACGCGCCCCTGCAAAGAAGGCAGGACGGAGAGCACGCCTAATTCTACCACAAGGTGAGGAGAGGGCACCAGAGGGACTGAAATCATATGGGGGTGGAGGGAGGATACTTACCCCAGTCGGTCAGTCTTGAACACAGTCCTCCTGTATTTTCAGGCAGAACCTTCCCCAAAGACCACATCAGGGCAAAGCTGAGAAGCATACCAGTGAGTAACCCGGCTGGGTAGCGTCCCTGTGGATACCAGGTGAGCATAACAGGGAGGTCTGATTGGATTACAAAGGACAAAGGACCCTTGTGGTTGGTGATTTCAGCAAAACTGCCCACCTCGACATACGTGGACCCTCGTCAAGATGCTGTCTCGGAACGCATGCTCACTGTCCAGGGATCGGATCATGCAGTACTGTTTAGGTGTCGCATCTCATCCAAAAGGGTCCCCCTTTTTCTCACCGTACAATCCCGGTCCGATAGCCGCGTCTACTCTTCAACGAGGTGGCATCAATCTTGAGAGTCCCTATTCAGGCGCCATTTGAAAGAACAAAGAAATATCGAGGCTGAGTACCACAAAGAAAATTCACCAATCACGGGCTAAAAAGATTCACAGATATTTTATTACTGTACAGTTTATGAAGCAAAACAGATAGCTATCTGGCTCCTAACACCTCGCAGTGTGTACCAGCCAACAAGGAGAGGTGAGAGAGAGCTGAACATCTAAAAACTTGTGCTTTTATACAATTCATGTAATATTGTCCAGCCTCTCTTCATGTTAATAATTCGTGGTCTAGAGTTTGTGCTTAGTTCACATACATATTTTACAATATCATGCGAAGGATTACATAGGTTTGTATTTCGATGAAGACACAATGGTGATGTATGTTCTCAGTTCCCGCGGTAAGCCTTGTTCCAAGTTACTTCACAATGTAGTTCAGCTAAAGCATACGCTTGAGGTTATTTTTCATTTTCCCAATGTTTAAGGCTGAGGCTTGTGAGTGCAGACAACACTTGAGGGACAGTTCATATAAAGCATGAGGTCTCTTTGCTCAGTTTAAACAGTCGACTCTCGGACAACCTAACATTAACAGAACTCAAAGGTCGGAAGGCTTGGATGCAAGTCGAAAACATAATCCACCGTTTTAGAATGTAGAACACACGAGTGGAAATCAAAATGGCGGATGAATCTTAAAATGGCGGTGAAGTTAACCCAAAAATTGGAACTTTGCAATGCGGTTTTCCATGTAGCACAAATAGGTTTAGGCCAATATAAATACTAAGGAGACACTATATAATTTCCGTTTAACATTGCCACTTATGTTGATATGCAAGAGAGATGTACTTCTTACAAATACATGCTTGTAGTTTTGTGTCCATTTTCATTTTGTCTTGAGGAAGGTCCCTGTGCACACAATGATGCCTGCTATGTGGCGAAATTCCTGGTGAGGGAGGTGTTCCCGAGGTGGAGGATTCCAGATAGAATTTGTTCTGCTAATGGGCAGCACTTTGCCAATGATTTAATAAAAGAAACAACAACACTCCTGGGGATAAAGCATAAACTATGCACGGTTTGCCATCCACAAGCCAACGGCTTAGTAGAGAAGATGAATGGACTGCTAAAAATGGGGTTGGCTAAGCTTACGCAGATGCTAGGAAGTCATGGCTATACTGCTCACCTCTTGCTTTGTTTGCACTAAGAAACACGCCTAAGGGAGATCATCATCGGACTCTTCATGAGTTTGTTATGGGGTAGAGAATGCATGCGCCAAATCTGCCATCAAGTACAATCTCTGATGCTCACTCTACCTCTGCTACTCTGGAAGGGGGGATTTGATCTGTACTTCTTAGAACTTAAAACATCCCTTAAACACCTCTCCTTGCAGAGGAGGCCTAAAAAACAATCTGGACAATCAGGTGATCCAAATTTGACATTTCCCACCAGCACCACTTTATCCAGGTGACCATGTCTTTGTGCGCGACCACGTAAGGAAGTGGAAAGAGGAATGTTTCACAGTCTTGCACACCGTCAGCTTTTCAATACCCAAAGCTGTCAAAATCTAAGGACGATGCAGATGGCTCCACATAACAGACATTCACAGAGACAAAAGTACTGTCTCCCATTTTCAGTCCACAGCATTTTTAAAAAGCCCACAAAAGAGGGAGCTGAGGAAGGTTACAATGCAAAATGTGTGACAAAGATAAAAACATTTTTAGGTTTCTGGAACGTAATGATGTTAATATGTTTTAGTGTAGTTTTAATGATTTTGTTTTTTAAAGAAGAAAGTGAAATACAATTGAATGCAAAAAGAAAAATGGGAAAGAGAAATGTGATTAACGGGAGACGGCTGCCACCGTGGCACTCAAGAAGAGCATAGCTCATTAACAGGCAATATCTGATATGATGAAATTATGTGTTTGGGAAGAGAGAGAATAAATGGCACATGCGACATGTGCTCTCTCATTACACACATTGTTGGTGTATCCAGGCTTTTCCTTCCCCAAGTTGTGTCCTATAAGGAGGTCGGATGGCCTGTCTCTCTGTAGAACTTGACATTCATTTCAGAGAAAAAAAGTAACAGTTCACTGGGTGGATGAAGGGAAAAATGCATATGAACACAACTATGTAAAATGAACACAAATGCTCCAAAATAAGGAAACGAGGCATAAGGTAATGGAGTATGTCACTGAAGGTATTAGGGAGGGGGGAATTACAAATAAGAGATCATAAAAGATTGAAATGCACAACTAAAGAAGGGCAACTTGTCCCCTGGTATCACACAGGGCCATTGATGAGAACAGTAGGAGCAGTTTGGTATGGGGTGAAATGGGAAGCGTAAATAATGCAGTTTTGTGCTGAAAGATTGGTGGGCTTTGGTCGTCAAGGTTAATGACAACTGTCGAGCAACTTGGGGAAAGTATGTTCATTCTTTAACCTGGTTACACAAAAAACATCAACCGGCTGACCTAAGGAGCTTCACACGATTCCCTTTGTGCTTCAGGTTAAGTGAGTCCTTCTTCTGGGGACTAATTCGGAATGCCCCAAGTTGATAAAGAAAGTAGCGCAGACGCGGGCAACAGCAACATTAATGGATATTTGGTGGGCTTGTGGATCCACAGCATAAGCCCAGCTCTCACCTGACTGGAGTGGAGTATGCATGTTCACCACTTTGCATAGCACTGCACTTGTGGTGCCCCAAAATTGCATAGCATTGCAGTGCACTGTGAGGAAAAATGGCACAGCAAAATGAGCAGAAAAAAATAAAATTAGAAGGAGAACGCAGGAAAACAATTATTTCTCAAGAAAGAGCCCAGACAAACTGGCTGCTATCTCAGTTTAGTATGGGCTATTCTCCACAGCTTCCACCTTTTTGACATCTTTGGTGCTTCCAGGAGTAAAGGCTACAACCAATTATAAATGGCTGCTGCTTATCCGTTATGAGCTATTGCAGCTGGCTAATTCAACAGCAAAAGGGTTGGAAGCAATCAAGGAAGAGATGAGGGATTTGCACTTAGTGCCCTTTAAATGAGATTTCAATTGGACCTCCTGACAGCCATGGAACTAATTCATAAATACAGGAGCACAGGTAAGTATAATCAAACCTACTAGGAGAATGAAATGTGGTAAATAGGCCCTAAAACATTCTTCTGATTTAAATGTGTGCAATCATTTTGTTTGTGGCAAAGAGAAGTACACAGTGGTTGTTATTTTTCAAGGTCAACAGATTAGAGTTTACAGGTTTCGCCAGAGAATAATGAATACATGACCATTTTGTAATTCAAAATCATTTATGAAATGTGATTTTCTAATGGAGCCGGCAAGAACCATGGCTGTTTCAAATCACCCCTTAGAACATTTCCCCAGTATGCAACGTTTGTGCAGCAGTATGTCTGTGGTTCAAGGCTCTGACCATAGCCACACTCCTTTTAGCCAATAGCAGTAACAGGCCCAGCAATTTTCTCACATGTTTAGGCATATTTAGTGTAAAACCTAACAACACAACAGTCAGAGATCGCTTCACCTGCTCACCAGCATTTCCATCTAACATGTCGAAAACGTGTTCCCAAAAAGCGTATACGGGTGTACATACCCAGGCCAGAAGGAGGAAGGTCACCAAGGCCATATTGCATCTTCGGCATGATTCTGAGTCCTCAGGATAAAACCTATGAATGTCCTTCAGAGTCAAATAAAATTGATGCAAACACTTCTAAATCAACTTAAAATTGTTATTGATAGCCACCCTGTGAGTTTGCAAACAACAGTATTTCCAAGTATCCTCTGGCAAAGGGGTTTCCAGTGTTCCTTTCCATTTATCCCGAGAGTCTTCAGCCCATCCTGTGCCCTTGTCTACTATAGTGGCATACAACCTGGAGACAATCCTGGACTTTGACTCTGAGCTGATGAACCCATGCAAGGTCGGTGCTATCTTCGGTTCCCGGGGGAAGTCTGTAAACTTGTCCTTCAGTCCAACCCGTATCCTACAATACAGACAAATATCCAACGCTGACACCTCCCCTGGATTTAAAGACCTCAAGCATCAGAAACTGCCCATAGGGAAAACGTCCCCACAACATGCAAGGCCCAACCTGTCTACACACTGGAAACAAAACTGTCTACCTTGTAAGTGGAATGCCCAGGACATGTGTAATTGGGAGAAGCAAGGAGTAGAGCAACCCGTTGTGGGCCACTCCTTCAATTTTCCTCCAGGCACTACAGGAGAGATTGACCATGTTCCTTGGCTTGGAAATGTATTGTGGAAAGGTAGGAATTACTGCTCTCAGGAGTGTGGGGGTGACTAGTACCCTCTCTATCTGAACGTGGGCTCTGCCTGGGGCCAGGTCATACCAGTATTATAGAAAGGATGTCTTTGCAGCCATCTGGTAAGCTTCAAAATCAGGGAGGGCCAGAACACCCCTCTGTAAAGGGGCAACCTGCTTCTTTCAAAGCACCGATGCCTGCTGCCCCTGCCAGATAAAGTTCTGCATAGCAGATTTTAGTGCTTTAAAAGCCGGTATCAAAATGGCCACATTGAGGAATACATAAAGAAATGTGGGTAGTATCACCATCTTAATCATCTAAATGCTCCCATATAGGGAGCATATGGGAGCATCCACCAATGTAAAAAGTGTCTCTATGTGTACCAGTTTCTCAGCACAATTGTTTGGAAAGAGTACTTCAGGTGTTCTTCTCCACATCCCTCCTAGATATTGGGTGGTGTCAGCAAGCCACTGGAATTTAAATTCTTCCTCGAACCTCTCCTTACTGCTAGTCAAAGGGAGCAGAACAGATTTCGATGGATTGACCCAGAGCCCAGAGAATCATCCAAAAACCAAAATGTCCCTCATGGCTGGTGCCAGATTTACCTCAGGGTTAGTGAGAAAAATAATCAAATCACCGGCATACAGTGAAATGATCAATTTATGCGTATATAGACATACTCCCTGTCAATATATTTGGAGTGGACAAATTCAGCAAGGGGATCAACCACAATCGCAAATAGCAGGAGGGGACTGACATCCCTGATGCGTACCCCTTTCCATCCCAAGACGGTCAGAAAGTCTGCCATTAACTTGCATGTGTGCCACAGGACGCTCATATAACAGAGCAACCGTTCTTACGAAATCCTCCCCCATTCCTGTGCATCTCAACACCGTAAAAAGAAATGAACATGTAATGGAGTCAAACGCCTTCTCATCGTTGAGATGGGCCGCAACCAGAGGTGTATGCTGGTCAAAGATTCTGCGTAGCCTGTATGATGTGGTTCTCCCCGGAATGAATCTAGCCTCATCAAGCTATACGCACTTTGAGATAATTGGAGAGAGCCTGTTAGCCAACATCCTGGCCAAAATGGTATTGTCCACTTTTATTAAAGATATCAGATGGTAGGATGAGCAACGATTGGCAGTCTTATCTGGTTTGAGGAGTATATTGACCGCCACCTCTCTCAATGATACGGGCAGTGCCCCATCCTAAACGGCCTGTTTGAAAAATTCTCAACCGGTAGGGAACTAAGAGATCTGCATAGGCTTTGTAAAACTCAGATGATAGCCCATCAGGGCTAGTCACCTTCCCATCGGGAAGTGCCATGATAGCCAACAACACCTCTTGCTCTGACAGTTGCCTTGCCAACAACTCTCTCTCTCTCTGTGCCACCCAATACAGAACAACCTGCTCCAGGTACCTCACACTTTTCTCTCATTGTGCTCTAAGTCTTGAGGAAGTTGGAATTAGTTAGGAAATATCCCTGACGAGATGAACTTTTGAATTAACATCAGCTATGAGATTAAAATCTTTTTAGATTCATTGATGTACAAATGTGATGTCCATAAATGTTTTATGTTGTATGTTTTTGCTTTATAAACTGCCCTAACATGTTGATCTATGGAAACTGAATCATCAAATGTACCATGCTGTAGAACCAACAGTTTTGAACATATGAGACAGCTTCACAAAGAAGATGAACTAAATCTAACAAATAGAAGCCAATTTAAAACCAGTATGAATTGTTATGTATTAATCCATATAGAAAAAAACTAAAAATCTTTTGAAGAAGGGTTTGGAATAAGCATCCAAAAAAATACTAAATCCATTACCATGCAACACTAATGCATGCATAAAATATATGGGCAGGACAGACTTTGTTATGACTAAGTCTTGAGGAAGACAGGGACTTATAGAAGTCAACAAATTACCCCGTTATACCTTCATCCATTTGTTAGAGCTCACCTGCCTGATTCACAACTTCAGCAATATGTGATTTAGAGGTTTCGGATCAGCTAAGCAAGCATGCTGCTCGTCCTTTGACCATCCCCATACCTATGTTATGTGGGGTCCTATGGAGAAAGATGCCTTCTTGGTCCTCAGGTTCCTGGAAAAGACCCATCACCTTGCGGTACCTGGCCTGCATTTCAACATCCTGGAGGAACTCCTCCTCGAACTCCAACTCCCACAGCCTAGTCTCATGAGTCTCCAATTGTGCTCTAATGTACTTTAGAGTGCCCACCTCTTTAGCATTACAGAATCCCCTAACAACACATTTGTAAGCTTCCCATAAGGTGACGTGGGATGCCACAGGACCCTAATTTTCTTGAAAATAACAGAGTATTCCCTCTCGTTTTTCTTCCCTAAACACTGGGTCTCTCAAGCTTTCATTCTTGAAATGCCAGCTCCTGCCCCCCTGCCGGAGCATGGTCCAACAGGGTGTGTGCCAGAATCTTACAGTCCTGAACCCAAACCGAATTGCCCTCAGACATCAAAATGAAGTCCAGCTTGAATGTTGTCCTGTGCACTGATGACCTAAATGTATATCCCTTTTCTAGGCCTTGATGCACCCTCCATATATCCATCAGAACAAAGTATGAGCAGACGCAATGCAATTTCTGGGTTGAATTAGTCACCCCACTACCGGAAACACCTGACCTGTCCAGCAAATCTTCCATGGCAGCATTAAAGTCCCCAGCCCAAAAATCCATACCCACCAGAAGACCCCTAAACTGTCCTTCAATGAAGTCAAGGGTGTCCAGTGAGTCAGTGTTAGGGCCATAGTAATTCACAACAGTGAATACCCAACCCTGTACCTGACCTATTAAGGACATGGCTCTACCCTGCGTATGATTCACTACCTTTGTGTATCGAAAGCCATGTGTATTCCTTATAAGGATGCCCACCCCTGGAGAATACCTAAAGAACAATGAAAAATACAAGTGTCAACCCCATGATTGTGATATGTGCATCTCTAGGAGGAGAGAAACGTCCATGTGATGTCTCTGCATGTAAAGTAGGAACTTTCTCGCTTTCAAGAGGCAATTTGGGCCATGGACATTCCATGTGATATATTTAACCCCCTTCCCACCATTACCCCTGTAGTTCGTGATTAACACCAGCTCTAAGCCACCCTTACCCGACAACAACTTTGAAACAATTAGAGGCTGATGTACATGTGTCATCCGTGGTCCCCTCTCAACAGACCCATACCCAAAGATATCAAACAATAAAGCACCCAATAGTCGGATCAACAACCCACCCTCTATGCAAACTATTCTTTCTTTTCTTTCTTTTGCATATGGCCATTAGGATGAGTTAAGGAGATTACAAGGTGAAAAAGGGAAGATGGGAACCTAGCTCTGCAAGGGGGTACAAGGCGGCGCTGCATAGTGCTATCTTGACTAGTAGTGGGAATAAGTGAAACAGAGAAAAATATTAGTAAGAGTCTCAGATGAGGAGGAGACTCGGAGTGTAATTTAGAAAATGCTTTTTATTTTCCTTTCAAAAAATCTATGAGGGGTTATTCCGACAATCTAAGGGTTAAAACAGTGTGATGGGTTAAAATAAACAGGATCCTTTGGATGAAGAATAGTGTAGGGAAGAGAGGGAGGTATATGTTACATGTAGTATGCAAAACGTTTGTCAAATGAATGTCATGTATTGAATATGTTATATTTATTTTGTGATTATAATTTTTTGGTGAAATGATAAAATGATTGTGTAAGGTTTTGACGAGAACTGGTCATTGTAAGTGTGACCGTCAGCGATTTGGTATGTAAGATATATAAAAGTGGGACATTAGTGTTAGAATACTACCATCATTACTACGGTGTACATAAAGTGTACCAATTAGTGTACCAATTAAAACAGGGTGTTAGAGGAGGTCGACAGGTGGGGGAGCAGCATGGGGGCAGAAACACCCCTGGCCCATATTTGCCAATGCTTACCAGGTTATGCGGAACGTATAATAAAATATCATGACTAATGGGTCACGGAATTAAAAGGGGAAGGGCTGCCCCTGGTATGGCCCCAAGGAGGATTGTTTGACAAAAGCGTGCTGGACATGGTGACCACATGCTTGTTCATGAAATACAAAGGGAATCAATTGCAGAATACAAGGGAGGTATTGGATTTATGGAGGCTTTTTGAAGAAGTGCCCCCAATTAAAAGAAAGGAACCAGCACAGGAACAGATTACCTCTCCCCTGGCAACAGAAGGAAGTAAAAAAAAGGGCGAAGGGAAGGAAGGGCCAGTAGAAGTAACACAACTATATCCCCTTTTAAATAAACCAGTGCCCACTCAGGGATACAGTGACCCAGTGTATGTATCAAAACCCACCACCCCGATTGCACCACAACCCACTGCACCTCCACCAAATGAATGCTCAAGAACAAGTGGACAGGTGAGTACTCCGACAATAGATATTGAAAAATTCACAGAAGATTTAGATTCCAGACTATCAATGGCCCGAAATGAACTGTCTAGGATAAGAAATATATGTGAACAGATAGGATCAGGCAGTTCCAGAATCAAACAAACACAGAGGGTGCAAACACCTGACCGGGCTATAGAAGAAGGATGGAAAACGGGAGAGATACTATTCTGAATACAGGATGAGCCGACCAGAATAATAGAGCTAGAGCAACACACGCCTGAGGGAGAGAGAGTGGAAGAAGGAATGGCCACAGGAGGGGGGGAGGAGTTGTGGTGTGACATAGAGGAAGATGAGTTAGAAAGAAGAAGAATAGGGTTCGCAACAAGAGGGGCACCAGTGAGGTTAGATGAAACACCTCTGTGGAGGGCAATGGAGGAAGAATGGAATGGAAGACTAAGGAGTAGAGTGGGAAGGATGGCAGTAGTGGGAAAGAAAGGGTCGAATGAGAGTATTGGGAAAGGAACAAAAGGTAGGTTACTGCTGCCCTTGATACACAGAGGAGGAGGGAGGCCAAATTATATACCCTGGGCACAGATGGATAAGGCCAACTTGTTGAAATTGTTGCCCCCACTGTCAGGAGGAGCAAGTAAATGGATATACGCATTTGAGAAACACACAGCAGGGCTCCCCCTGGGAGTGGATGACAATAAAAGTTTGCTAGTATCTGCAGTGGGTGATCAAGCTGACCGAGTGTGGGTGAAAGCCGGATTCCACGGAATAACATTAAATTGCGATAGACATGACGGTGCTTCTTTCAACACAGTGAGAGCAAGAATTTGGGATGCATTAGGAGACACCTTACCAGACACCCCCATTTTACAGTCAGTGATGCAGTGCACGATGAATGATGGGGAAGATGCAATGGCTTTTATTTTACGGGTGCAGGAGATGTGGAGAGCGGAAATGGGTACGGCCTGGGACCAGTGAACCTCATTGTTTTACTTTATAATAAAGAGGGGGCTCCCAAAAGAAGTTTAGAACGCACTTGACAAAATAGCAGTGATTGAAGCAAAAGGTTGGCCCGAGATACAAAGCATCAAAGTACAACACTGCAAAAGGATCAAAGAAAGGGAGAAGGAGACAGTACAGAGAAGGTTGGCAGATGAGGCAAAAATAATACAAGCGAAACTGGTGAAGGTCACAGCAGCTGTACCACAGATAGAGAACCAGAGGAGGAGGCAGGGTCAGTAGCAATGCAAGGAAGAATGGCAGCTAATTGTATGGGAAATGGGCAGGAGCAGTGGAACGGACAGGAGCAGTACGGAGGACCGCAGTCGCAAGTGTGGAGCGCCCGGGGAGGAAGAGGTGGGTACAGAGGGAAAAGAGGTGATGGTCCAGGGTACAGAGGGCATGGCGGGTACAGAGGCCCAGGCACACAGGAGGGACAAGGGAATTGTTGGGATTGCGAGAGGTGCGGACATTTCTCATGGGAGTGCAGCAGCAGACCTATGAATACTTATCAAAATGGACTGCAGTATGGCCACCCCCACCCAGGAAGCCCATATGGCTGCCAATGACCAGTGGAGCGGGAGGAGGACAGCAAGATCAGAGGTGCCCAGACGAGCATAGGGTACAGCTGCGTAATGTTCAGCAACACCTGCAATGCCGCAAGCACATGACAGACACACAGGGCAACCCTTTCATCACAATAGCAAATGGTGCACCTACACCCTTTGGCGGGGTGTCTGTGGTATCGGGAAATGTTTTTGAAAATGGGGGTATAAGAAGGCATCCAGCATAGGGCTGCCCACAGAGAGCACTTGCGTGTCCAGTACTATCAATGACCCTCAATGCAGCAGAGGAACCATTGGTGGGGGCAAGATAGGGAACAAACAATTCATTTTTCTGGTAGATTCGGGAGCTGAAAAATCATGCCTACGAGAAGGCAGGTTTCCGCTATCTAATCGTAAATTGGATTAGCAGGGGTTCTCTGGGCGGTGATTTGGATGTAACAGTGGGGGGATTTGGATGTAGCAGTGGGGGGAAAACAGTACAAGCTCCCCTGCTGTATTATGAAGAATCTCCAATCAACTTGCTGGAGAGGGACCTCCTCAGCAAGCTCAATATGACCATTTCATTTACAAAGAGGGGGATAGTTTGCTCCACCCTGGGGATCTGCTCATTGCGAGTCATGTTGGTAGTACACACACGAGCAACAGCATCAGAAATACGTGGCATACCGGTGGACCCAAACATGTTCATTGAGGGGTTGAAAACACTAGCATGAGTGGTTCCAGAGTTAAAACGCCAAGAATGGAGGGTGCCCGCAGAGTTTGTCTTTCGTCCTGTAGCACGCCCAGAAATAGTGCCAGGAACAGTGATGTCCTTAGACTTACATGCAGTACAGGTATCAGAGCACAGAATAGCAGTTATTGGAATGGACATACATGGGTGCCAGTGGCTCACAGTGTTGTGCATTAATGCTAACATTACACTACGAGATTTGTCTGACAAGGATCTATTCACAGATTTAGACACAGATGGGGAAATAATAATGGAAATAGTGATCCCCTGTGACATCATGATACACACATGACAGGTGCCAGTGCAGCTAATGACAGTAGTAGGAGCGCCTCCATCCTTCTTTGACAATGACATGCAACTAGTGCCAAATGACCTATGGACGACAGGCCCAAATGATGTAGGGCTGGTGCATGGGGTAACACCAGTTAAAATAAAACTCAAACCCGGAGCATTACTGCCCAGAGTAAAACAGTACCCCCTCTCCCGAGAAGCAGAAGAAGGGATAAAAGAAACGATTTACGCACTACTAGTGCAGGGAATGATGATGCCCGCAAACTCGCCATGTAACATGTGCATTTACCCCATAAAAAAATCAAAGGGCGGGGCGTGGAGGATGATCCAAGACCTACGCCCCTTTATGACGTCATACAGAGAGAATTCACATTAGTTCCTAACTCTACATCAATTCTGTGCAATATCCCAAAAGATGCATCTTGTTTCACAGTAGTGGATTTGAAGAATGCATTCTTCTCAGTACCACTAGATCCAGAATCACAATACTTGACAGCATTCACATTGGGAGGAACGAGATACGAACATTGCAGTCTACCCCAGGGATAAGCCCAAGTATATTCAAGAGAATCTTACATGAAGATCTAGGAAATGTAGTTGCAGAAAGCATAAGTATTCAATACGTGGATGATCTACTGATTTGTGGAAAAGATGAGGACGAGTGTAGGAAGGAATCTATTAGACTCTTGAAATTGTTTGCCCACAAAAGTTAAAAAGTAGACAAAGAGAAATTACAATACTGTCAGAAAGAAATATTGTACTTGGGACAACTGATATCAAAAGATGGTAAAAGAATCATACCAGACAGGGCAGCTGCCATCAGGGGAGTAAGTTAACCAAAAACAGTGAAAGAAATGCAGAAATTCCTTGCATGTGTAACTACTGTCGAGCCTGGATATCAGCGTATGCAGGGTATACTAAACCATTACTGCAGGAACTCAAAGAAGTGCAAAAAATAGGCCCAGAGATACAATGGACAGCAGAAATGCATGAGGCATTCACCACACTTCAACAGCACCAGTACTCGCAAACCCAGATTACAAACGTTTTATTTATTTTCACATTGCAATGGGACACTCATGACAGCAGTATTGACACAACAAACATCTTGTGGGCACAAACCCTTGGCCCTATTACAGTGGAACACTAGATGCAGTGATGCAAGGACACTTTGCTTGTGAGCAGTCTCTCGCAGCCGCAGCGTTCGCAATAGAGAAGAGTGCAACAATTGTGATGGGGTGTTCTGTAACACTGTTTGTGGAACATTCACTATTCGCAATATTAGAAAGATCAAAGAGCACACTGACAACACAAAAAGCCACAGCTTATAAAGTAATTTTATCCAGTGCCAACATACACATAGTGAGGTGCAAAGCAGTTAACCCTGCAACATTCATCACAGAAGCCTGCACAGTGGAGGATATGCAAATATCACAATACACAATTGTGCAGCATACAGAGGAGAAGATGGGGACGCACCCACAGTAAGTGAACATGCACTGACAGAAGGAGAAATATATTCCATAGGTGGGTTAGCATCACTAAATTTAGAAACAGGAGAAAATAGAAAATAGGGGGATAGCTGTTGTGAGACTAGAGGAAAGTGAATATGAAGTACTCATCCAACAGAGACTACCAGCCCATTACTCAGCACGAGCAGCAGAGTTAGTAGCACTCATTGAAGCTCTACACAGAGTAACAATCTATGCAGACTCAGCATACATGACTACAACAGTACACGGGGGGTTGGCTAGATGGGGGAGAAGAGGATTCCACAGAGCAGATGGATCACCTGTGCAACACGCAGAGTTACTTAAAGAATTGATAGAGGTGCTAAAAGAACCTACAGTTGTGGCCATAGTGAAATGACAGGCCCATACAAACAACAATGACATCATCTCCTTGGGAAACACGGAAGCAGACGGTGCCGCGAAAGAAGTGTCGTATTTAACAAAAGGGAGAACAGGTGAGCACTTGGTGCAGAAACATGTGGAAGAGGATCACCCAGATGGGTATAATTCAATGCCCATATCCCAAATATTAGAGCTGCAAGAAGGGGTGTCAGATGAGGAAAAGGAGTTATGGGAGAAACCAGGGTGTAGCCAGTCATCCACGGATCTCCTTTGGCACCAGAACAACACGGGTAAAGTAGTGATGTCCCGCAAACTACTAGATATAGCGTTCCAACAGCTTCACTTCCCAGCTCACAATGCAAAACATCACATTGCCGCGGAGATACAAGAACATTAGTTAATCCCAGGGCTACAGGAGCAGCTTTCAAAACTAACAATGGAGTGTACAACGTGTCAGATATATAATTCAGGAATGACATTAAGGATATTGCGGGGGACATTGCCCAAACCAACACTCCCCTATAGAGAGCTGCATATTGATTATGCAGATATGGGAGAAAGGTGCAATGGGTCATGCTACATGATAGTGGTGATCTGTCCTTTTTCAAGATGGGTAGAAGCAGGACCATGCGCCCACCCGGAAGCGAAGTGCGCTGCAAAGTTCTTAGTGCGGGAAGTGTTTCCACGCTGGGGAATTTGCAATGTAATCTGCTCCGACAATGGCACACATTTTGTAAATGATTTATTCAAAGAAGTAACATCACTATTAGGAATTACACATAAACTACGCACAATGTATCACCTGCAATCAAACGCGGTGGTTGAGAAAATAAACGGCCTACTTAAAGGAAGGTAGTCAAAATTGTTCTTCACACTCAAGAAAAATTGGGTGTACTGTCTACCCCTGGCCTTGTTTGAACTGAGAAATCAAACCAGCAAGGACCACCACCTGTCCCCACATGAAATTGTAACAGGAAGGCGCATGCATACTGCACATTCCCCGCTCCGCAGACATTCAGATGCTCACAGAAGTGCTACAGTACTAGGGGAAGAATTCAATTAATATTTGACAAAGCTCACAAAAGCAGCTCATATGATAGCCAGGTAGGTAGCACTCCCATTTACACGCGAAGAATCCAGTGACACCATAACACCTACAGTAGACAGTCCAACAGGCCAGCTAATGCCAGGGGAGATGGTGTATGTGAGGAGTTTTGTTCGTTGGTGGAATGCTCCAAGATTTCATGGCCTGTATGAGGTGGTGCATTGCACTCCAACTGCGGTCAAAGTGAAGGGCCTGAGGTATTGGATACATTTAACAGACGTACGAAAGGCTTATGAAAGTGTAACACAGGAAAGAGAAGAGGGTATGAATGAAGGAGAAACACAGACTTAATAATGAAAAGTGTGGACACTTAATGGTATCTATGTGACAAATGAGAAGAAAAACAAAAATGAATATATATATCTTGATATATAATAATGGTAATGAAATGAACAGATGTTGTTTTACTCTCTCTCTCTCTCTCTCTCTCACAAACTCTTTTTTCTCTCTCCCTCGCTATGCTAATAATGACATAATTATGAGTTGTATAAAACAAACAAAAAAATAAATAAATAAAAATGGAGTTTATGGGATGCTTAATGAACTTTTATGTCTCACTATATAGGAGAAACCATGGCAACTGAGGAGGCCCCCGCCGTGAACAGCGTTAGAATAGATAGAAATGGAAATACTAATTTTAACTTGCGTAGATATTCGTATGAGTGTGGCTTGTTTGTTTGTGTGTGCTGTAATATTTTTTACAATGATGTTTGGCCTAGTAATATACTGGGCGGTTGCATTTATATCTATCGATATAAATGAGGGGTAGGAAATGGAACAAGTATAATAAAACAAGGGACCTACCTCATATGGGACGGCTTTCAGCTTATATGGGGGCATGGTACCCACCATGATGGCACACAGCACCCACATGATACAGACAATGAGCAGATAACCCCACGTCTTATTTCCCCGTACAATGCCTCTGAATATAACATTTATAAACTGAACAATCCAAATCATTCTGTTTTGCTTTGGTTATGTGATGACACCACCACCGCTGTAACACCAACATTTGAAACACCTATAGGGTATAATTCCCCCACAAGTATAAAAGAACAAAATGCAGAAATAGCTGAGAGATTTCTTGCCCTGTATGATGAATGGGAAAAGGGGGTGTGGGGGGATGCCTTTAATACGACATGAAGTAGAAAAAGAGAGAGTAAATTACAGAAGCAAAAGGAGAAGGAGGGAGGTTGGGAGGAGGAAGTATGATGAATACTCCGGGGTTGGACACAATAGAAGATCCGAGACACCCACACCAGTCCAACAAGTGGTATGCAGATATGATTTCCACTGCCAAACAAAGCACAAACGAGAGCTGCTATGTGTGCTCTCGAATACCCAATGCCTCAGGTACCACCAAGATGCTAATGCCACAAGAACTACCTCTTGCAGACGCCCAGTGTCTCCTTCATCTCACTCTATGTAGAATAAAGAACACCTTTCAGACACACACAGTTTCTTTTGAAATGCTGCAGAACAAAAAAAAATGTGCTACTCGAGACCTAAAGGAGTGATATGCCTGAAGGAACCATTTCTAGTGATTAAAGGGACACTATTTTCAGACAACAAGTGGAAAAAGGAACAAGTGACATCCAAAGCAGAAGCACTACGAGTTTGGAGAGTTGGGAGAGTTACAATATTTGTTACTTAAGTAACGGAAGGGGGGAATGTATGGGAGGAAAGGTCTTTAGGGCCCCCTCCCCCTACATTTCTCACCTACGTGGGGCCTATGACTCACCGGAGGCCATCTATGCACCTGGGCCCAGGATGTAGGATGGCTGTTGGCTGACGGATGAGTCTGCACAGCTCACCCTGAAGCATGATACAAACTCCATTTTGTGATACACGTAGACTCCATTTTGAGTACAACAATCTAGGCCTCAGTTGCACAAGCGGCCTGCAGTGCTGCAGCTCTCCCCCACCCGACTGCGCACAGTGAGCCAGAACTCCCCTCACCCTCCTCCCCATGGCAGCTCCACTGAAAGCATGTTCTCATGAGCAACTAGGCGCGAACAAGTAACAGTACAAACACAGTATCTTTCACCTTCCGCAGTACATATTTTACCTGACGGTGACCGGACCTCAGACTGGGGTGTGAGAAAAACAAAGCTGCCTCTATAAAACATGTCCTGTCTCCTTTCAGATACCTGCATCTATAATATATGTTGTGAATAACCCCCAACTCTGTTCCCTGTTTGAAGTATCAGACAAGAATGTTAAACCCGTGTGCCACCCAGTTTTATCCATGCTGCTAAGCCATTTGCAAGTAGGATGAAATAGCCTCAAGTCCATAAGGTTGATTGTTCATATTAAAATGGGACGACCTTCACCCATCCCAGAACACTCACATGTAAAGTTATCAAACATATGTATATTTGAATTTGTCAAAACTAACCAAGGGTCATTGTTGCTATGCAAAATGTAAAAATCAATGTCTAAAATCCCTATGCACAATATGATTTCCCATAAAACACGCAAGTTTGGAAGTAAATAATTAAGTGTTGCAACATATATGAATCTTTTAAAGTGATAAACACCGCCTTTTTTATCAATGAAATGTCATTTAAAGTAATTATTTAACCCTTCAGCATGTACACAAGTCTGATCATAAGTAGAATGTTGTAAATGTTCACTGATGCTGATGTATACGCCAACCTGGTTCTAACTCATGTTCTATGCTAGCTTTCCCCATGTGTTCCTGCACCCAAATGCAAAACTATTAATGAAGTGATGTTAACAAAACCGTTCATTGATTCTGCAAATACAGTACCTATGAAATACGAAAAAGTGTAATACAAATACTGTCTCACATGATCGTTGATACATATTATTACATGGCCGCGGTAGCGGCCATGTAGTTATGGTTAAGTTGGTGTTTCCATAGGAAGAGCACTTTTTGGGCGGCTTATAACTTTGCTCCCCCTGGACGAATCCTCACCAAACTTTGCAAAAAAAGTACATGGCCCACTCTGAATTTTTTTGCAAAGTTTGATGAGGTTTCGTCCAGGGTCGGGGGAAGTTATAGGAGGGGTCCCTAAACTTTTTTTTTTCCCATAGACTGAATGGGAAAAAACTTTGCGCACGGCTACAGCCCGAACCGCTGGACGGATTTACTCCAAATTTGCGGCAGGAGCGGCGGCCTGGTCCCGAAAGCGTGCTTTTGTAAATTTGGTGTAAATCCGTCCAGTAGTTTTTTTAAAAATGACCAAAATGTAAGGCAAAAAAATTAGTGATATCTGTGTTCGCTTCACGGACAGACATCCCTGTTCGCTCCGCGGACAGCACCCCGATTGGCCCAGCGGCTTACGTCATGTCCGCAGACATGCAACGTGTTCGCTGATTGGGCGGCGTGGTGTGTGATGCGCGTCAGATTTTCTGTCGCGCCCGCCATCTTGCATTTGCGGACGTCCGCGGACAGCGCGGTGAAAGTTTGTTCACAATGTGTATTTAGTAGAGTGTGTTGGTGTGTAGAAGTCTTTGGGGAGGATGGGGGAGTATGAGATAGGTTCAAAGTTGTATTTTATTTATGTGCTAGATGCTTTTGTTGTGTTCGATTTGTCTGCGGACAACATGGCTGTTCTGGAATGTTCGTAAATAAACAGAATGGATTCGGTGTCAACTTGAAAGTGTTCTAAGAACACTTGTGGGGTCTTGGAATGTTTGCAGGGGGTGTCCTGGAGACGTTGTCTGTATTGTTTGTTGGCAAGGTGAAAATGTTTTAAGAACAATCGTGGTGTCCAGAAATGTTCGTACATAAAGAAAATGGGGGTGTCCTGAGGACGCTGTTTGTATTGTCCTCTGGCAAGTTGAATGTGTCCTAGGACCTTCCCCCTGTCCGCGGACATAACAATGGTTGCAATGTTTGCATCTATGGGTGTGATATGCTGCGGTGGTTGTGGCCAGGGTATAGAATGTTGGGTGCATGGCCATTTGGCCATGCACCCAAGAGTGCATGCCCTGGCCACAACCACCGCAGCATATCACACCCATAGTGGCTTTTAACTTTGGGTCAAAAACTAATTTATAAGGAACAATGTTATAAGCTTGTATGGGTGTGATATGCTGCGATGGTTGTATTTATTTTGTTATACGTACTATTTGGTTTAGTAACGGGAGTCCATGTTTTTCTTGTTCATTTCTGTAATAAAAGAAAATAGCATGTTAGTATTAGTATTTTATAATGACTTATTACATTGTACAATCAACATTTTCTTCTTTTTATTGACCCTCATATTTAGTAGATTACAAACCAGAGTACTGTGCAATGTGCAAAGTTTCTGTGTTTGTTGCTAAAATCATTGGGTCTGTGGGAGAAAAAAAATCCATGTTGGATTAAAAAAAAAAAACTTTTTTCTGTTATGCTCTATTTGAGTGGTATTAATTTATCTGATTAGTTGTTGTAGAATCTTTGGGCAGTTAGAAAGTTTGAAATATTGTGATAGTTTATATTTTTTTACTACAAGTGTACTTAAGGTTTAAGTACAGTTCAGTTATCAAATTTTGGTTTTAAGAACATTAAATACACGTTTGTAAGATTAGCTGGTAATCTCTGCTTTAGAGTAACTGTACTATCATTACATTCAAACCATCCATATTTTTTTTTTATATATGCAGTGTAGTGCCCTGAGTTGGTTGTGGCTCCTGCGTGGTAGATTATACCTATTGTTGTGAAGGTTTTCCTACCAAGTGAAATTTGACCATTTCTGAATCCAGTCAGCTTGCAGTTGTTTTTCGTACCATCTGCATTGTAACGTAGAAGCATTAGTATTACGTATTTACTATGTGTTTGTATTAGTAACGTGGAGCGATTATCCGAATTGCAGGTAGAACATAATCTACCGTGGTTTGCATTTTGAACAAGTTGCTGAAATGGAACGGATTCACAATTAGGTATTGATATATAGACAAAGCGCTCATTGGGGATTTGTTCTTGTGTCACATTGTTGCAGAGAGTGCATGTATGTTTCCACATGTATGAAATCTGGAAGATTTCATTTATAGGTATGTTTTTGTTTTCCAGTACTAATAGTAAGTACATTAGAAATTCTTGTGGATCTTCCTGTGAGTTTATAGTGAATTTCACCATTCCAGCACAGTAGTCAATTGTCATCTTATTCCAAAAACACTTTACGTGTTGTCAGGATTGTTTGCTGCATTTCTGTGAAGTACTAACATTTGCAAACACAATGGGTGTGTACTGTTTAAGTAAATGTTGTCAACAATTGGTGGTAATTGAAATAGAATATTCATTGCTACATTTGCGTAGCAACTTACACCAACTATATTTGAGAATTTAAATGGTCCAGGTAGTTCTGTATCTAACTGTTTTTTTTGGAGTTTGTCTTCCTTCTTTAAAGAAGTACCTGGTTTACTTTCCCTAATTGATTATTTTTTGCTTGTGGTACTTGAAGACGTTTTAGTTTCTTTTAGTCTCTTTGGAGGATTTGCAGTGACATCCTGTTGCATTTCTGTTTGATTTAGTGTTCTTTTAGAAAATTTTCCTTTTTGTGGAACAGGATATGTTTGTAGATGGGGGGTGTATAGTGAACAAAGTCTATTGTATTCTAAAATGCAAGGAATATCAGTGTTTACTTTACTTGCATCAAAGTTTATTAGAAATAGACTGTCAATTGTACGTAGGCGTGACAGTGCTACGTAGCTCATGCCTTCTTTAAAGACTGTGTTACCAATGTCTATCATTGCTTTGTCTAGAGTAAGACCTTGTGATTTATGAATGGTGACTGCGTATGCAAGAGTTAGAGAAAATTGTTCTCTGCGTACATACATGTCTTTGAAGAGAAGGAATCGAGCTGTTGAGCGTTCTATTCTTTTTACTTCTGAAAGTTTGTCAAAGAGAATATTGACAAACTGAATTTTGTTGTCACGTGGGTATGTTTGAAAGCCAACAACTGTATCCATTAACTAGTCCTTGGTCCACGTCAAGGTTACGTTTAAGCATTACTCTGCAATTTAAGGATAATTTTAATATCTTTTCCAAGCCTGCTGTGTTTGAGATTGGTTTTTCTAAACTATTTAGTCTTGCTGTGGCTTGGTCACACATGGGTAGTGTCATTCCATGTACATCTAGTTTGTCTTTGGCGCTAATTTCCATAATTGGTTGCATTTCTTTGCTTAACATTATTTCAATTGACATTTTTGTGGGCTAATTGTTCCATAACATCTGTAGCACATGCATTATCACCATAAAGTTCATGAATGTGCCGGGTTTTCAATATTGCTTCTGCTTACCTAGAAAGTATACCAACTCTGATACTTTTTAAGATGTTGGCATAAGTGAGATCTGCAGATTGGCGCATGTTTTCTGTTAATTCTCTGTATTGGAAATGTTGCCAAAGGTTGACATTTCCAATGCTGCCAACAGTTTTATGGCAGAGTTTGTGTCCTAATGTTTTAAAAATAGGCTCACCTTTTACAGGTGTCAATTGAAGATCTCCGAAAACAATTATGTGTTTTCCTGCAAAGAGCTCTTCATAGTTTGTTTTGAGTACTTCTTGTAATCTGAGGTGAATCAAAGCCAACATTAGGTTGGACACCATGCTCACTTGATCTATTAGTAGCATTTTCATTTGTTTCAATACTCTGCGTACTTCCATTGCAGCTTCTGCAGAATGTTTGTAATAATCTAACTTGTTTTGGTGTTCTACTGGCAGGAGTAGTAATCGGTGTAAAGTGACAACACCTATGTTGTAGGCAGCTATACCTGTGGGGCAGTGACAACAGCTGACAGGTTGTTGTTTGTCAATTGTTGAAGGAACTTACTGATGATTTTGATTAAGAATGTTTTGCCAGAACCAGCTTCACCACTGACATACAATAGTATAGGTTTGTAATTTTGGCAGGTGCATTCTTTGTTTTCATGTTGCACACCATGTGCAATTCCTTTTGTTATTTCTTGAAAAATGATATGTTGCTCTTTGTTTAGTTTTGATTGTAGTGTAGTTAAGTCTTCTTTATCTTCATAGTGACACGTGGTGTTTTCTACATCTATCATAGCTAATTCTGCCTCATTTGTTATTAGTGGTTCTCCAAGTGGTTCTTGGCTTCATGTGACAGAAGGTTGACTACTGTCAGGAGTGTCCTTATCTAATTGGGCCTGGAGTTCCTCTTCGTGTTGCTGTTCATTGTGCAACATTGGTTTGTACTGTGCAATGTTTACATCAGTTATACTGCTTTCATTGGCTTTGAAAGCGTCTTCATATGAGTCATAGGTATCTAGTATTTCTTCTTCTTTTCTCCATGGTTTGAAGAGTTGTAGCAGGGACATGTAATATATGTCTTTATGTTGAAGAGTCTTTAATGACAATTTGATATGATTAATTAAATTTGGTTTCGTGAGTTTTACTAAACTGCCTTCACAGTTTGTCACTTTGTATTTACGGTTTTGCTCATACGGTTTTATATTATTTTTGTATGTGTAGTTTTGGGCTATGTGGTATAGACACATGGTTTCCAAAGTGGTACTCCTGTTTGGGTAGTATGTGTCCAATAAATTGTTTTTTAAAATGTCTTGGCTGTTGGGATCATGTTTGGCTATTGTTTCTATATCTTCGTATGATTTTAGAACTCTTTTTCTAGATTTAGCTGGACCAAGACTTAGCCATACTATATTTGCAGATTTACCATACAATGGAGTACCAGTTAATCGATCAGCTGCTTCATAGGATCCACATTCTCTATGGGACAGCATTTTTATGCCCAAGCTGTATAATTTCTGAGACACTGTTTTATCTGATGACAGGTCATTCCAGAGGTCTTGGAGCTCTGTCTTTTCTGATTTGGTTAAGTATGCTGTGACATATCGTGAAACTGCAGTAGAATTGTCTGCAATGTACTGCACATCTATGTTTGCATTCCACAAGTGGGCAATGATTGCATTGTAATCATTGATATATTTTTCTTCTTCTTTTCTTTTTATGCAATATGTATTTTTAGGTGACTTACCTTTAACACTATGTCTAACTGAAGACATGAGGTTGTTCGCTTGACCTGTATTTGTAACTGGTCTAGGGAAACCAAATCGGCATTTGGTGTAGTATTTTCCTTTGTTTTTGTATTTGCGACGACAATACTTGCCACATTTGTGTCTTTGGAATTGTAATATTTTTGCATGAAGATCACTATTTGTGGATTCTGACGGAATTTCACAAGTGACATATTTTTCAATAAACTGTAACACAGTGGCATCACTGTCTTGACCAAATTTAGGAGCATCTTTAATCCATAAAAGCATGTGGACATGTGGCGCTCCTCTGGCTTGGTATTCTTTTCTCCAAAAGAAGTGTTGCACTTCTCCAAGGGGAGGAACAGTTTTATTACAAATAAAATGTAGCATAGCAATGAAGCGATGGTGAAAATATCTAGAAACATTAACAGGATCCTGAGAACAAAGTTCTCCAGGTGTTACTATATCTATGTTTGTTTTGTTTTCGTTTGATATGCGTAGGAAAGCATGTAAATCTTCCCATGCATATTCTGCGCAACTTAATGTAACAAACCAAGTGGGTGTGCCAAGGTTTCTGATCATACAACGTACATCTCCATGGCGTCGAAACCAGTACTCTTTAGTACCTCGCATATTTGCTAATAGATTTGTAAGATTTGCCTGTAAACCCTCATCTCTTTGTTGAACTTTTTGTAATAATTGTGTGGCTGTCATATTTTGAAAGTGTGATCCTGATTTTAATATGTGTGCAACTCCTTAACATAAAGTTGCTAGTTCACTTTCAAAGAGTAGGTGGAATATGTATTCCACATTTTGTCAAAATCTGGGATCTTCAAAATGCATTCGTAATGAGCGATATTCTGATGCTGATATTTGAACAGGTCTATCATCGTATCTTCCTCCTTTGCTAGTAGGAAACAGTAGAGGAAAAGCACGTGCTTCTATACTTTTTTCCCATATGCTGATTGGTGATCCTTTTGTTTGACGCATTTGGTACGTTTCCAGTGCATCTTCTATGGTGTCATTAGAGTGCAATGGGTGAATTGTATAATGGTCTAAAGTGTTTGCTATTGTAGCAGGATCTAGGAGCTCATATTGACCAGTTTCTTGTGTCTCTTGAATTATTTCAGTTGTATCTTTCAAGTTTTCTTCGATATTAATTTATTTGTAATAATCATTATTCTCTTTGAGATATTGCAGGGCTTCTCTAACTTTATGTAAATCTACCATTTGTTGCCACATTTTTTTGCCTTTTGTAGGTACTCCATTTACCAAGATAATTAAAGATTGTTGCATTGGACGTTGCACTCCTAGAGTGTGCACATTTTCATTTAGATCTAATGATAAATACACTACTTTTCCACGAACACCTTTCACTAATTCAGAGGGAGGTAATTTTGCAGTTTTTGGTTGAAGGCGTATTATTGCTTGAAATGGATGAACTGTTTGAATTATGACGCTGTCATATAAATTAACAGGCCGATTCATGTAATTCCTCTCAAAAGTGTCGCACGCGGCTGGCGCACAGCGTGCCCGTGCAAATGTCTGCGCCAGCCGCGTGTGATAAATTCAATTTCCGCGCACAGCGTATTCATGGATTCTCGCCTCCAAAAGCAGACGTGGTGCAGAGTGGCGCAGCGACCCTGCAGCAGCGCCAGTTACGCCCCCAAGAACACCCTTGTGCAAGGAAAAGCCATCAAGATCGCAAAACCATCGCAAAGGGCCGTGCCAACCCTGTACCAGTTTACCGGACTGGCAAACAGCAAACGCAAAGCGGGGAACGTGTATTACGGGTTTCGGGAACACGCGTGCGCTAGAAGTTTCACACGCGATCTGGCCTGGGGGAGCGTGTGCGTGTATTTCAGGGGTGCGCGAGAAGTTCCACATGCAATCGGGCCTGGGGGAGCGTGTGCGTGTATTCCAGAGGTGCACGAGAAGTTCCACATGCGATCGGGCCTGGGGGAGCGTGTGCGTGTATTTCAGAGGTGCGTGAGAAGTCCCACACACGATCGGGCCTGGGGGAGCGGGGTACGTGTATCTCAGGGGCTCGCGGGTGGTTCTACACACGATCGGGCCTGGGGGAGCGTGTGCGTGTATTTCAGGGGTGCGTGAGAAGTTCCACATGCGATCGGGCCTGGGGGAGCGTGTGCGTGTATTTCAGGGGTGCGCGAGAAGTTCCACACGCGTTTGGCCTGCGCGTGTGTAGTTCAGAGGTGCGCGAGAAGTTCCAGACGCGATCGGGCCTGGGGGAGCGTGTGCGTGTATTTCAGGGGTGCGTGAGAAGTTCCACACGCGATTGGGCTGGGTGCGGGTATTCCAGGGCTGCGCGGGAAGTTTTACACGCTCGCCTACAACACGTATTCATGGAAACGAACGTGGTCAATCCGGAAACACGTACGCCAGCAGGAAGTAGGCGTACGTCCACCCGCACAGCATAAAAGTGCACGCAAACAAACAAGCTCAGACGCCATGGTGAACATACCGTTCCTAGCAGCAGTGGCCGTGGGATACCGCAGGAGGAGGAGGAGGATAGTCCGGGCCAGAATTTTTACACCCAGAACCAGCCTTTTTGGGATGCCTGATGACCATGTGTATGGGAGGTACAGGTTTCCACCTCACATAATACTCGACCTGGTCAGTGAGTGGGAGGATGACCTCACATCAACCACCCTGTGCTCCCAAGCACTCAGCCCCCTGGAGAAGGTCCTCAATGTACTGCACTTCCTGGCCACTGGATCATTCCAGAGGACACGTGCCATAGTGGGGGTGGTGTCACAGGCCACGCAGTCACGTTGCCTACACCAGGTCTTGGCCATCATCACTGCACGCCCATCAGTCCGCAGGCACATATACCTGCCCAGAACATGTGCAGAAAGGCAGGCTGTTGCCCAGGATTTCTACAGGGTGGCACAATTCCCCAAAGTGCTAGGTGCCATTGATTGCACCCATGCTCTACGTCCCCCCAGGGCAACTGAGCACATCTATAGAAACCGCAAGCACTGGCATTCCATCAACGCCCAGGTAGTATGTGATGCCAAGGGAATCATCACCTCAGTATACGCCAACTATCCAGGCTCCACCCACGACAGTTTCATCTACAGAATGTCTACCCTAAACCGGGACATAGAAGCTGGGCGGCATGGCGATACATGGCTGCTCGGTGAGTATAAATGCCACTGCGCATGCATGCATGTCAGATACTGAGTAATGTCACAACCCCACTGATGATACCCATCACCACCTCCCCAGGGGACAGTGCCTACCCTCTCAGCACCCACATGATGACGCCAATTCGGAACCCCACCACGCCACCCCAGGTAAGATACAACACAGCCCACATTGCAACCCGGGGCATCGTGGAGCGCACATTCGGAGTGCTCAAGTCACGCTTCCGCTCCCTTGATCGTTCTGGCGGGCAGCTGTTATACGCTCCCCCAGTAGTGTGCAGGATCATAGTGGCAGCATGTGTCCTGCACAACGTTGCAACATGCCGGGGCCTGGCCGTGGACATGGTGGTGCCCCCACATCCCCAACCACATGCATGCCCACTGCACATGGGAGGGGAAGGGCACGGGGTGAGGCAGCCCGTACGCAGCTCGTGGCTAATTACTTCACATAAAATCACACCCCTGTGGAGTGCACACAGCCCTGGCACATACCAGCTGACAATGAATGATGATTTTAACAGACAATTATGATGTGTCAATGGACAGTCAATTGTCACAACCATACCAGCCTGAGATTGTACATCTGGAAGTGTTCCATTGTGTGCTTCCCTACCTACACAAACACCACCGATGCTGTGTTCAAAAGACACACTTCTATGCTGCTAAAATCATTACCCCCTTGCAAGACACAACATGACAACAGTGCCATGTCACCCAACCCCTCCCCAGCACCGCCACCCAACACACCATGGCATGACATGCCATGTGAGAGCAAACAAAGTTATCCCCCAAACATGACACGTGTCACAAAGTAAAGTGTCCCTAATGGAAACTGGCCACACACAATATGCCCACATAAATGTAGAAACAACAACACACATGACCAAATACTTATCACAATACAATCGACATAGCATAAACATGACAGTACTAAGGCAAAGGATACGTAGTCTTACAACATGAGAATGCCAGCACATCCACCACCTCCAACTGTACAGTGTTGTTGCCACGCAGATCTGGAAGTCCACTGCTCACAACATGAGCTCCATCTCCAAAGTGGACGGCCTTGTGAAGACATGAGGTATGAACCTGCAAATCAGGAGGGAGACATGGATGCACAAGCACACATCAATACACCATGCAGTGCACAATACAACAACAATATGCACTAGGAATGTATACACAGTATTGACTACAGACTGCCCACACAGCTCATGGGAGTCCAACATCACTGTGTAATTCACTGTCACTTGGGCACACCCTTTGCAAGCCCATGGAAACGGGAAGCAGGAGGGGTGTGTGTCTCATGAACCCAAGCATCTAACCCAAACTCAGGACAAGCCTGCATGTGCCCAGCCGGAATACAGTGGAATCCCATGGGAGCCACACAAGGCAACACACTGCAACAAAAAAATCAAAAATTAAAAATCAAAAATGGCCACGTGTTGGCCAGGGAGGGTGGGGGAGGCCACCCAGGAGGTCCGAGGACAGGGTGCCCACCAACGGCCACCTGCGTGAATGTTGCGAAAAAAAACACCTCCATGGGCTCATGGCCTGCACGGCTACTAAATAGTGGGAGATTCACTGCTGGATTCACTCTCCTCAACCTCTGCTGCTGCTGCCACAGGAGGTGGTGGTGCTATGGGAGGCAGCCCACGCAAAGCCCTAGTTTGGTCCTCCATGGCAGCAAGCATGCAGGTCTGGAAGGCCTCGTTCTGGAGGGATATGGTGCGGAGATCCCTATGCAACACCCGACGTGTTGCCCGGACCTCCGCCCGAGTTGCCTGCATCTCTGCTGAGAGCGTAGGGTGACGTGCTCCAGCAGCTGTTCCGTCCTGGTGACAGTGGAAGCCTCAAGGTCCACAAGAGTCTGCCTGAGGTGCCGGACCTCTCCCCTCAGGGCTTCCCTCTGTCCCTGGGCATCTATAGAAATCCCTCAGATTGTCCAGGGCCGCCTGTCTGTCCCTGTTGGACGCCAACATGTCCTCCCTGACTGATTGGCAAATGGAGTCTGTTGCCTGCTGTAGTAGCTCCATCTGCCTTTCTGGGGAGACAATGGAAGTGGCCACCCTCTCCATGGCTTGAGCAATCATTTCTGATGATGCTGCCTGTTGGTTGGCCATACCGTAAATGGATTGCTCCCATGCGGTATGGCTGGTGGCGGACGGCCACCACGTTGGCGGGCACCACACCTGTCTGGGGGAAGGCGAACTGCGCCTGCTGTGTCGGCACTGCCTGAGGCTGCAGGACTGCATTTACCCTCTGAACTGCTGGCCCAGGAACAGGATCAGATGTTGCGGAGTGTGGCCCTGCATCCGTAACCACCACAGGCGCACCTACCAACACTGACATCCCCATAGTGGGCTCTACCCCTGGTGCAGGTGGGTCGGACAGAACAGTATCCCTTCCATGAACACATACCTGCGAATCCACATAGGCCTCATCCGAATCAACACCTGAAAAGAGTTCTGGGGAGGTGCAGCCAGGGACACCCCTGGACAGTATGGCCTGTAGCAAGAGAGGGTTCTCCCCCACCACCAAACCACGTCCCCCACTGGTGCCTGGTCGTGCCTCAGATCCCTCCTGGGCCTGCACCATCTCCTCTCCCTCAACAGCATCAGGTGCGTCATCCTCGGCAAAGACATGAAAGACAAACAATGGGAGCAGGCATTAGCACCATGGCACGCTATTAGGCCGGACAAGCTACAGTACCAGTACTTGATTTACGCATGTCCCACATGACTATAACCCTCCCATGCATGCACTCTCCATGAGTTGGAAGGGGAGGAAAAAGTCAGACACTGATGACACCAAGATGGGAGAGCAACACATCAGCTGCATGCTGGCTAGCAGTGCCATCACACATTGGCCTGTGAGTGGCATGTCCAACACACATACATGACACATGCCATCACACAGATGGCATGTACCATAGGCATGTCATATATGTGACAATAGGGCAGAGTGATGCGCAGTAGAACCAGGTGAATTCCTACAATCAGCCTGAATGAACACAGCTAAATACGGAACAATGTTGTAGCAAGATGCCACTTCAAGGGCAACTGGCGCGATGTAGTGCAAAACGCCTACGGTGGCAAGAAGGGATACTGTAATACCCAAATCCCGGGGCGCCGAATGCATTGGATGAGGCACATGGGTGGGCCAAAACACTCAGGCACACACACCCTGACCTGGCACTCAACCAGAACCCCTCCCACTAACAACATACACATGGATCACACACACATGCATGTGCACTCACCGGACAATGCCTCGTAATCTGGCAGTTCTCCCACACCTTGGATCTGCTCCTCTGTGACGTAGGTCCCAGCAACATGCTCATGTAGAGTGAGTTCTATGTCCTCTTGTGGAGACCCACCTCCAGTCCCCAGAGTTGTGGCATGACTTGAGGCCAGCTTTTTCTTAGCCCTACGCTTAAGGTTGTTCCAGCGCTTGTAGCACTCAACAGCTGTGCGCCTCATGAACCCAAGGGCACTTATGCTGTCCGCGATGGACTGCCAGTGTGCCTGACGTCGAGCAGGTGTAATCCTACACCCTGAAGTGAACAACATTTCGGCGTCATGTTCGGACACATACTGCACAAGTGCATCCAGTTCGGCATCATTGAAGCTAGGCTTCCTTGGCGTGCCGGACCGTGTAGCCGTGTCGGGGTCATCAGCCTGTACTGGACGAGCACTCTTCCTCTTTCTTTTTGTGGGTGGTGGGGATCCGGAGTGCCATACGCCGCTCTGGACCCTAGGGGCAGGAGCACCGGTGGACTGTGTAGTAGTAGTGTGCGATGGCACACTGACCACATGACTTTCTGCAGGCATTAGCTGAAGTGTGATGATGGCAGGGGGAACCTCAGTCTGATGTACCGGGACCAACACTGTCCTTGCTGGGGGAGTCAGAGCTGGGGTGGACGGAGCTGCAGCTGCCCCTGCAGCCTCCCAACCCCGCCTACTCGGGGCAGCAGATGACATGGCTGCCCCTGTACCACGTGGCCTGGTGACACTGGCTTGCGCCGCCACCCGTGGCCTAGACTTGGTGACCTGGAAGTCAGCCTGGGAGTCACCCTGTGCTAGGTCAGGTGCCACAACGGGCCGGTCCAACAAGGGCTGAGCAGGGATGGTGTCAGCCACGTTTCCCTCAACCATGGGGGGGGCTGTGTGTCCCTGACTGGTCCTCCACACGTGGGGGGTTAGGGGGAGTCTGCAAATCCTGGCCACGTCCCCTACTGCGCCCACCACGCCCACCTCTTGAGGCTCGCCAATTTTGCCACCCTTACCACTTGCTCGCCTCCCAGCCATGGCACTGATGGAGTTGTGCATATGGGAGTTGCAGTGGACAATTGTCCTGGGCAATTGGGGTTCAAAGGGGTAGGGTACTAGATGGAATTCGTACCCAAGTGCTCTAGCAAGGCTGTATGGAACCCCTGGGGAAAGATGACGGGTCACGCAACGCACAGGCACCCCTAAAACAGAAAATGACGTGCACGCGACCCCTCGTAGACCACGTGCGTGGGAAAAGGAATCTGCACTACGCTGTGGCACCCAGAAAAACAAAAATGAACGTATGCGTGTCACACGCAGCCTACAATGACCTCTGAAGGGGTACGCTACACACGGGGCTAGCACAGTTGGTAAATACGTGCGCGACTCACCGTCTGCCTGGGAAAAGAGCGTGAAAAATAGGCGCCTGTGCACGTTGGCAACACCCCCGCCAAAAGAAGAATTGTACACTGTCTGAGGAGACAGGACAAAAGGAGAAGTCAATGCTGTTTGAGGAAACAGGTCGAAGAGAAAATCAGAAAAATACTGACAGAGGTAACAGGGAGTACGAACTAGAAACGCTGTGAAGTAAATCGCGTGTGAACCGACAAGAAGTACAGATTTCACCCACTCGCTCTCCACGGGAAGCACGTACAAGGAAATGATGTGCTACACGCACCTTTTAAACCCGCACCACACGTCCAACGTCACTTCCGCGTATACGCACTGAGGCACTATCCGCCAATTACGCGGGCTGACACTCGGACGTGCAGTTTTTGGTCTTGTAACATTCCCCCGGGTACAGGGACACGCCCGCATGTGTCACGTCACAGACGCGCCTGCGCTGTCAGGGCCTTTGGTCCAATGAAATTGCGTACACAGGCCAATCGCGTGTGGAACTTCTCACGCACCCCTGTAATACATGCGCCCAGGCAAATCGCGTGTGGAACTTCTTGCGCACCCCTGTAATACACGCGCCCAGGCAAATCGCGTGTGGAACTTCTCGCGCACCCCTGGAATACACGCACACGCTCCCCCAGGCCCGATCGCGTGTGGAACTTCTCGTGCACCCCTGAAATACACGCGCCCAGGCCAATCGCGTGTGGAACTTCTCACGCACCCCTGATATACACACGCCCAGGCCAATCGCGTGTGGAACTTCTCGCGCACCCCTGAAATACACGCGCCCAGGCCAATCGCGTGTGGAACTTCTCGCGCACCCCTGTAATACACGCGCCCAGGCAAATCGCTTGTGGAACTTCTCGCGCACCCCTGGAATACTCTCACATGCTCCCCCAGGCCGGATCGCGTGTGGAACTTCTCGCGCACCCCTGAAATACACGCGCCCAGGCCAATCGCGTGTGGAACTTCTCGCGCACCCCTGAAATACACGTGCCCAGGCCAATCGCGTGTGGAACTTCTCGTGCACCCCTGAAACACACGCGCCCAGGCCAATCGCGTGTGGAACTTCTCGCGCACCCCTGAAATACACGCGCCCAGGCCAATCGCGTGTGGAACTTCTCGCGCACCCCTGGAATACATGCACACGCACCCCTGAAATACACGCGCCCAGGCCAATCACGTGTGAAACTTCTTGCGCACCCCTGAAATACACGCGCCCAGGCCAATCACGTGTGAAACTTCTTGCGCACCCCTGAAATACACGCGCCTAGGCAAATCGCGTGTGGTACTTCTCCCGCACCCCTGAAATACACGCGCCCAGGCAAATCGTGTGTGGAACTTCTCGCGCACCCCTGGAATACACGCACACGCTCCCCCAGGCCCGATCGCGTGTGGGCCTTCTCTGGCGCACATTTTTTTCCTGCGCAGGGACGCTACCGCCTGCTTTCGTGTGGCGGACATGTATGGGCCTGTGCGCGTCTTTGGCCGTGCGCTGTTTTTCCCTATTCGATTCCATGAATATGTGTTGTAGGCGAACGTGTGGGCGTTCTGCGCACTTGCCTCCTGTACTTCCCCCGTGATGGCCACATTTTCATGAGTTGTTCCCCATTCTGCGTGTGACGCCCCGTGTTACGCCTACTTTTGTTATGTGCGCCACGCTATGTGCGAATTCGCTGTGGCCTTAACGCACGGCGTTCGGTGACCTGTGCGCCAGCGTGAGCCAGCGTGTGCCAGCGTGCGCCAGCGTGCGCCACGCACTTTTTCAGCGCACATCCCACATTTTGCGCGTGCACGGACTTCCATGAATAGATGTGCGATGTTTTCTGTGCGATAATCGCACTTGCACTGCAATAATCGCACTTGCACTGCGATTTTCGCTATTTCACTGCGAATCGCACGTTTTCGCACGCGTGCGCCGTTTTTTCGGCGCACGTTGATTCCATGAATCGGCCTGTAAGTTGTTGAAGGAGTTTTGGTAGTGGATGTAATTCCAAGTTATTTGAGATAGCACGTGAAGGAGTTTGGTTGTTGTCAAGTTTGGTAGTGCAGTAACTGCAAAGTATTGTGGGGTCAGTTATTTCGTATTTGTTTTCTGCTATAAGGTAGAACGCTAATTCAAACCATTTAGAATCTTCATTGTCTTCTATTTTGTATGAAAGGTCTATAGTTCTTGTGTTACTTTTATAACACGTTCTGCGGCAACATACACACACATGGTTTGGTACTTCAGCTAAAGTGCTTTGAAATTTTAGTATTTCTTTTTTGTATGTGTGTAGTGAAAGGTTGCCATGCGCAGATTTGTTACGAAGTTGGTTGACAGCTATTTCATCTTGTAAGTGGGTTTCATTTCCAAAATATTTTTTCTGTATATACTCGATTTCTTCTAGTAGGGCTTTTGGTGTACCATGTAGAATAATGTTATTTAAATTGGCTAGTGCTAAAGCAGGACTTTTTGCATAATACAGTTTATAAACTAGATTTCTTATACTTGCATGATGTGTTGATATCCTTTTGATATCATGGAAGGTTGTTTTGCAAGTAGCTCCTGATATGCAGGCCAACGAATGTCCTGCAGTCCTGTGTGCTTGCGCACTGGACAAGCATCCATACTTTGCAGTATTTTAATTCTGATTTTGTCTTTGCTTTTCACATATTGATTGAGGAATAGGCGTAAAGATTTGAAATTTTTTTTGGGAATGTTACACATTGACGTGCATGGCCATGTGTAAATTAGATGTTCTGATTCAGTCGAATGGAGGGGTAAATCTACGTTTTCAGGGCATATTTTTGTAAGGAGTACTTCTTGTTCCATTATGGTATTATTAACTTTTTCATAACCTTGACCACTGCTATGTATGGCAATTGTATTTGTTTGCTTTTGTTTGTACGCTTCTTCATTAAAGTATGGTTCTGTGCTTGTAGTGGGACTCCATTCACCTCCACAGATATTTAAGAAGTTATTTCTGTTCACATTTCGTTTATTGAGAAGTCTTTTTTGAAGTTTAGTTATTAGTTTTGTTAGTGGTTTAATTCTGTTTAACACAACAATAAAAAAGTTTCTTTTGAGAAGAATTGCACTGTCTATCAACGCTTCTAAGATTACTTTCCTACGATAGGTTTGAAGTGTTGAACCTGGTTTCTCTCCTGTTTTTATCAGATTTTGAAGGACTTTGTGACAGAACATTTTGGCGAATATACTTTTCTTGGTATGCTTACTTTGTACTATATCAAGATTTATAGAAGACATTTTATTTGTAGTGATAGTTGATTTTCTGTTAATAGTTTTTTAGGTTGTTTTACTTTGTGATAGAGGAGGCAAAGTTTTTGCACTAGAAACTTCTTCTGTTTCACAACATGACTGTATTTGCTGTTGTGTTTCAACGTTTTTTTACAAATTCTGCTATAGATGGGTGTTTATGTTGGAGACTTTTCTTTTTATTTGCTCTACTTCTGCGTCCCTTTCTATGGAGTTGCTTTTTGGTGGGCATTCTGTAGCGTCTGTGGAAAAAAATACAGAAGGTATGGGTTGGGGTCTTCTGCAATGCATGTGTGTTGTGTGCATGATTGTTTGAGTAAGATGATAAAGATGTATGTAATGGTGTGTGATTGTGAATTGAGAAGTTGAACTACCAGGGATGGGTATTCTTCAATTAATGTGTTACTTAACCGGGGTTCAGATGACAGAAAAAAGTAAGCCGGTGGTCTGGAGAAGAATAAATAATATAGGTAAAGCTATACAATTAAAACAGTTTGTTCTACAACATCTACATTCTAGCGGCTGAGTTGGGTAATTTGTGTGCCGAAAAATAGGAATTTGAGGGCCATTCTGACAGGAGATCACTGTTTAAGACGGGGGGGGATTTTTGGTCAGAATGGTGTAGAATCTCTATTTTTAGGCACAGAAATACCATGAATGCACCGTACAGTGCGTGTGAGTTATAGATCAAATATTATGGTAACAATCTACTTACTTTTTTTAAAAAAATGAGTAGTTTGCTTCTTAGTTGTTCTTTGTAAATCAAAATCGGCTGCTTCTATTCAGGATAATGGGCTTCACTGCAATTGTAAAAGAAAGAAATAAGTAATTTGGTTGCTATATAGCACTGTTTTCATTTTAGACATAGATTTTTTTTAAATTGAAATGCTCAGCCCCTTCCTGAAAACCATTAAAATTATATTATGACTAAGAGTAGGAAAGAAAATATCTTTACTATGGTTTGTGGAATTCATAATCTACCGACCTATACCACTATGCTTGTAACTAAGCTTTTCCACGTAATAGTGAGTCATTGTCATCATAGCTCTCAACCATGTGTGTCGCAAAGGCGGGTAAAATCACCTGATTTTGTTTTTGGCGGGTGAGACGCCCATTGGAATGAATGGGCTTGCAGGAGGCTTGGCGGGTGAGTCAGTCCTTTACAATGCGGGTGACACCCACCAAAAGCGTGTGAGTTGAGAGCTATGTGTCATAGCCTGCTTTTGCACGTAACAGTGAGTGAATGTCATAGTCTGCTTGTCCTATATAAATGTATGTAAATACTTATATAAACGAAAAAAATTTAAAGCAATTTTGTGTTTGTACAAATATTATTGTTTGAGATTTGATCATAGAGTGTGTATGTTATTTTGTGTGATGTATGTTTATTTAAAAAATGTTATTTTAATAGTATTTGCATGTGTGTGTGTATGAAGAAATTAAACAATATAAAGGTTTGCAAGTGACAGGTCATTTTAGGACAATGAAACAATGATCGTCCATTCATTTTTCAGATTATAGAAGGTAAAAGTCGGTTAGAAAATGTGTTCATGTACTGTGTAGAAAATGTGCATACCTGTACTTTCTGTTCATGTATATGGATATGGACCAAGCTGCAAGTAGAAAAATTGGAGATTTGTATAGTATTTCTCGTAGATAGTGGTTGTCAATGGTATGAGACTTGTACTCCGAGAGATACACTGTACATTTGTAGTGCTCCTCTATGATGATGCAGTTACATGTAGAGTTATTGGATTTGATTGGTGGATGGTCATGTGATTGCTTAGCTACATCCAATGAGGGAATGGCACAGAGAGTGAAATCGAAATGGTAGAAGGGCTGTACATGTTACGATATGTTTGCGGACATGGCGGTAGTTCTGAGACACCGCATATTACATCCGGGGAATTTGGGGTGGTGAGGTATGGAAATGAGATTGGATGAAGCAAGGGATTGGTCAGTAAAGTTTAGTGAGTGTGTTGTGCTAGGAGAGGTTTTCTCAGATATTGTTTTTGCAGAGAGAAGAACAGATAGCTATGGCTGAGTGTTTCAAAACACAGATTGTATGGATTTTGGGAGACTCGTGGATTTATTGGTTGAAGGTGCATGAAGAAAGCTGTGGAGTATCTATAGATCTTGGATTCCCACATGTGGAAGTGCACTGGCATGGAGTGCGTGGAATGAAGTGGTTGGACTTGCTACCTCTCTGTGCAACTTTGAAGATAGAGGAACATCCAGACATAATTGCAATTCATTGTGGAGGGAACAGTTTAGGACATGTGTCTGAAATTCTTTGCAATTTGCAATGAAAGAAGGACTTCAGAAGATAATGGACATGTTTCCAAACTCTAAAATAATTTTTTCACGGATTGCGCAGAGACAAGTGTGGCTTTGTTCTTTCTCATGTGGTCCACAAATGGAGAAAGCAAGGCGTAATGTTAATAAGGCTGTTTGTGCCTTCCTAAGAGGTTTTGGCATGTCCTCTTTTAACAATGAAAATATTTTGTTTCGTAGTACATACATTTTTCGCAAAGATGGAGTCCATCTTACTTATGCTGGCAATCAGATTTTTCTGAGAAATGTACGAAATGCATTGCAACCTTTTTTAGAAATACTGCATTCGTTTTGAAGTACGTATTATGTAGTTAAAATGTTTTACATTCAAACACCTCCCAAAGGCTCTTTTCAGAGCCACCACTTCCTGTTAGAGAAAAATGCATTGGTTTCAATAGGGTAGCAATGCAATTGTTTTTCTGTTCGCGGACCGTCTGCGGACTTTCACGAAATGGAAATGGCTATGCTTTATGTATCTTCACTTCTATTTTTTAACCGTGAAAGACGGCTCTGAAAAGAGCCTTATTTTCTTTTTTGATTTTTGTTATTTTGTTTTTTTTTTAGTTTTTTTTTATACACGACACACTAGGAGAGGAGGGAAAGGAGGGTAAAGGGAGGGGGACACCAACCACAGGGATAAGAAAGGGCGAGCTGAGAGAGGAAGATGTAGAGTGGGTTTTATTTGGGTAGTGAGCAGGTCTTCTGGTGCTCTGAGACGATCGTCTCAAAAGCACTCCGAAGTCATTCCCCCCCTGCAGAGTACTGTGTCACAGTACACACATACAACTGTGACCCTCGAAAGGTAAGGGTCATCAGAATTCTGTATGGCCTGTGAGGCAGCTTGAGGAAGACGCTGTCCCACAGAGGTGTTCCTTGTGGTGACAGGATCAGGAACGGAGGATGAAGTAGAGGCAATCAACCTACTACGCTTCTCGCAAGGTACAACCTTGCAAATGGCCCCAGTGTGGAATGAGCGCAGGTGTCGTTTCATGGTAGTGGTCCCAAAGCTATACGAACCATGCTTCCCGCGACTGAGTACCATTTTGCACTCATTACAGGTGACACGGTTCGCATGAGACTGAGGACCATTTCCATGAACGGTAGACAACCGCCACACCCAAGATTCACGCCGAGGGCGGGTAGTAAGGATTTCCTCTACCTCATTCTCGTCATCCTCTTCTTCCTCCTCTGTATCCTCACTCCTGTTCCCCTCTTCTGGCCCTTGGGGAAATGGTGGTGGTGGAGGGGGTGGGGCTGGTGCTGAGGCAGATGTAGCACCATGTGGTAATAGTCGAGCCATGGATGTCATAGGCTTGGAGATGGAAATCTCAAAATCTGCAAAGTATGCAGCAAAATGCATATTCGGCAGTTATGGTAAGATAAGCAACCATAACTCGCGCCGCCACTGTGCACTGCTAAGACTAACACCCAGGACATCAAAGATGACATCACAAATTTCATTGATGACATCACTGATGACATCACATGTGCATTTACTTTTCATGAAAACTCTGTAGAAGGGATTCTTAAGTGTCAAGGATCATTGGAATAAATTTCATGAGCTAATTAGTGCATTAAGGAATGTGTTGATATACATAGCATTCTATTATGAAGTTCTATCCAGTATACTAAGCTATTCATGCAGAAACATAAGCAGTGTGTGCAGCATAAATGATGAAGGTGCAATATTCATATTCTTGCCATGTTGAATACTGAAATGATAACTGCTTTTTTATTAGAGTTTTGCATAATGTGAAACATGTAATAGATAGCTAATAAAACCCAATTACTACATTATTGCATTACTGCACACCAAACACAAACAGACAATAACACATACAAATAGAGCATATACAGGGAAAGTGAAGTAAACAAAAAAACAGCAGTATTACCCGACAATTTTCATAACGTAACTGATTATCTTCATGTACAGAAATGATTGCTCTGCTTCAAAGCTACTACTTCCCTATGTATAACTAAGTAGTGTACGTGCAATGTGTACAAAATATGAGCATATTCAGGGAAAGTACAGTAATAAGAAAACAACAGAACTATAACACAGTGTTGATAACCGTACTAATCATCTTCATACATAGAAAGCATTGTTGTCTTCCAAGTCTGTGTTTTCTCCCTTGTATCTGGTTCATATGCTTTGAGTGGACCCAAAGTGAATTACTGTAAGAACATATTACTTTGTATTATAGTATAGTGAATTTTTAGTTCCTGATTGTAACTGGCCTAGATATATCAGTAAAGGAAAAAAGAGGGAGCCAGACATGTGATGTCATCAGTGATGTCATCAATGACATTTGTGATGTCATCTTTGATGTCCTGGGTGTTAGTCTTAGCAGTGCACGGCAGCGGTGCGAGTTATGGTTGCTTATCTTACCATAACTGCCGAATTTCAGGGGTTTTTTGGTTTTACTTTGAACCATAACGTCCCTTTAACAACGTTTTTTACTGAATTTCATAGGTTTTTAGTAGCGCAACTTAACCATAACGTCCCTTTAACAAAGTTTTTTTACTGAATATATATATATGTATACATGCAATTGTACTGGACTACCTCCGTTTTTCTTTTTATAATGATGTGCATGCAACCCTGTAACGTAGACACACGAGAAGTTACAGGCCATCTCCCCCTTTCCCTGGAAAGCCACTTACTCAGCACCCATCCTCCTCCCTCCAAAGCCCAGCTGGGGTTTGAAGTCTCTGGTTTATTGATGTTAGAATAACACAGCTACACCTCCTTGCTTTCTTTCCTGCTGAACCTGCATGAGGTATTTACTTTCGCCCATGCCACCTGACACCCGACCCCACCATAAAATCACTGTGTACCTCCACGCTCTGGTTAGAAGAATTACGAGTAACAAGGCCCCACATGCTGCCACCTATTGATGTACCAGCTATGTGCCCCCCTGACCAAATGGTATTTTAATTCACCCCAACCTCGACTGGCCATGGTGGCAGTTATTCACTCTTGTACCAACACACTATAAAAATGTCTCTTACTACATCTAACAAAGTAGAATGATAAAAGTACTCCGGCTCATGCCCCTGATAAAACACCTGGGCTCATGAACCTGCCCCTCTCTGTTAACAATGACTTCATGATGATGTATTGAGAAGACCCAGAGTTACATGCCATTTCTTTTGTGATGTTAGATTAACAACTTGTAGGATTCATATGACAGATTGAAGTAGAAGTTAGAAATGAATGAGTACGTGTGTCCACAAGGGCAAAATGTCTGTGCAGCCGCGATGTATCAACTTGAACAGCTCGTGACCTGATACTCCACCCCGATGAGCCCAGCTGACCCAAGCACCCCGCTCTGTCACCACGTGGATCTCCAACAATCATGGAGTGCTGCACCTACATCGTACATAGTAGCTAGTCTTTACCACCCGATCCCCATGATTATGTGCCCCCTATAGCTTACCTCACCAATGATATGTTTTTGTAATAAATATGAATGCCTTTCTATTATCTGGCAGAGCGCTCTCGGAGTTTGCAGAGTCCTCTGCATGCCCTACATTGATTTAGATAAGGCCTTTTATACTTAACCCGCACTTGGTCTTGGTCACATTCCCTGCTGGGGTGTGTCCGTATTGACTACCATTGAAGAGTTTAAATGCCTTTTTGGGGGATGCTCACTTTCACTCTCACAGTGTTGCTACCATTGCGACACACAACACATGCAATAATCAAAGCCTTTGGTCTATGCCTTAATAAAATCTTAGCATTGAATACTGTAATGATGTTTCCCATTGCATGTGCCTTCTCCATGGCAACAATGGAAATAATGATTTACTGGCATGTTTTAAATCAGTAAGAAGATGAGGCAGTTGGGGTGGTTGTTTGGCCAGTGTGCAGTTAATTGATAGAAGCACAATATGAATTTATGTTTATATAGTGTGTTGCCTGTTGAGTGGTCAACATGTCTATTGCCACGTGAATTGTGTGCATGGTTGAATCCTTTACTGTTTTCCTGATTGTCAGTAAAAGTAATATGTAAAAAACAGAGATTACAACTCTGGCACAATATGTGTGGCTGGACAAACAGCTTAAACTCTTTATTGAAATCCTTCAGTGTTTACCAAAGAATAGGGCAAGATTTGAACTTCCAACATTTTGACCAGTTTCCATTTTTAAAATCACACCAAAAAGCATTCTTTATCCGGTACTTTTTTGAAATGATGAATAGAATCTTGATACTGGAATGTATAAGAGTCTTTGAAGGTTTGTTTGCTCGATAGGTGCCGGATTTACTAAGCCATGAACATAAATGTGCGTGTGTGACAGCTCTGTGGCACCAGGAGGGCGTTGAGGTAATCAGGCTTGGTGTTCTTCTCACATTTTAATCCGGATTTATCATACAACTCAAGCACCAAAAGATCATCTTCCTTGACTCTTAGCACTCTTTGAAGAAGATCCATCAGTTGACCCACGTTTACTATTTTCTTGGTGATCATACAAATCCCCTTGATTTGTATTGACTCATAGTACATGCATCCCCTATTAGGATGCAGAAACATAAAGGATAACACTAATGTTGAGGGTACTATTTCGATTGAAATGTTATTTATGCATGTATTCCATAGGCCTGTGCACACATCTGGCTGAGGTGCAGGACAATATCATAGAAGAAAATGCTCCAATAGGGGGATATACTTTGGTTATGTTGACTGTACTTTGTGGGGTCAGTGTTGCTTTGTGGGCACACCTTACTAAGTAAAATTGTTGACAAACTACTCCCTCTACATGTGATGTTGAAGATAATAATCTTGACACACAGGCTCTAAAGAATATTTGACAGACATATTTGCCTTACAATTTGGAAGGGATATGTATTAATTTCTCAATGTTTAAACCACATTTCTCTGTAAGGACCAGCTGAAGCAAAAGTTGAATGAAAACCAACAATTGGCATATAACTGATTGTGCCATATTAGTGAAAATGCAGAGTACTTTACATTTTAACATAATTGTATCCTTGTTTCTTCTTTCTAAATTTTGATTTACCATTTCACGATCTATTGCTGTTATTATCTGTCATTGTAACATGTGCTTCCTTTCTTAAGACCACTTTAGTCCACAAAATTAACAGACATAAAATAAATAGGAAAATGTTAATAATTAATACAATCTTATTAATAGAAAATAAAACTTTTGTTATTCAGAATTAATATTCAAGAATAATAAAAAGTTTGAAAAGGTCAATAACCGATGAACACTAAAAATATAGAAAAATAAAATACATCTTAATAACAATTAATAATTAAGATTAATACCAATAGATAGACAAAGTAATGACAAATACAATAAGAATACAAATAATATTAAGTACAATTAATACCAATGATTAACACAAATATAAACATAGGACAAATTAATTTAAAATGCATAACTAATACAACATCAAATTACTTTCATTAAAAATGGACAATAAAGGTTAATACAAAATAAACATGTTAAACCATTGTAAGGATTAGAAAAAAACTACACTATCTATGCAAATTAAAATTCATATAAAAAGCAAGAATAAAACCATGAAAGAAAATATTAACACAATTGTAACAGTCACTAATATGTAACATGGTTGTACAAACCAAGTAATATTAATGACAATCTTCAAAGGTAGGCATATTAAGAGGTGGTCTGTACAGGAGTATTAAACTGTATGTGGTACAGTGATTAATCGACAATTTCAACATCAGAGCCTCCATCCCTTCAATCTCCTCAATGTTACCCACATGGAAGTTCAGAGACGCCCGAAAAAATATAGTTACCCCATTCCCCAGACCCCTGACCTGTTGAATCTATTTTTACAGAAGATATGATAACCATATGCTACTGCCAGCGTTAAATCAGAACCTGATATATCATTTAACCAGGTTTCAGGTAAAAAGATAATATCCAATTGTTTATCAGTGAAAAGACCAGATACGTCTATCACATGTTTGGACATTGAGCACATATCAATGCACACACACAATTAAGTCTATGTGAGACAACTTTTGAAGAAGGATCAGCCTCTCAACTATCTTTAGTAATATCATGTTTTGCAGCATTAGACAGCTGGGAAGAGATCAGTTTTACAGGGATCCTTGTTGCACAAGGAATTTGTTCCTAATGTAAAGACTCAGAGAGAGGTTGAATACATGCTGTCTCTATACCTGACTCAGAGTCCACAATAGTTTAAGGAACAGTTAATTCAGCAGGGAGACATGAAAAAGAGTCACTGACCCTGGGGAATACACCTGTGCAACCTGAAACCTCAGTTGATTAAGGGTCATTAAATTGCCTTCCTCAATGCATGCCTGGGAAATGTCCCTGTCTTGCAAGAGGTCAGAGTCACTATCATTGACATTGGTGCAGGGGGCGAGCAGAAGATCCATATTCAGATATTTGAATAAGATCGATTTACGTCGCATATTTTGACAGGAAACCATGACTGACCATACTCACTTATTAAAAAATCTCAAATTATAAGAAACAATATTTAACAATTATGATTAATTCAATTAGTAATCATCTATGTTTTTGTTATACAAAAATACAAAGATCCCCTTTATCCAGCATCCAGATTGTTCCAACTATAATCATGTAGTTAGGCATGACTCCCAGGTCAGCCAAGAGAGACCACAGGAAGTATCCTGCAGGGAATGGTATGCATACCTGTATTTTCCTTTTGGCCTGGAAGTTATTAGTTAATGAGAAATGATTTTTTTTTCCTTCTGCTGGTATTCTATTAATTTGTTTTCAGTAACAACTATTGCTAAGGTACAAAAAGAAGCACTTACAGAGGAGCATTTATCATATTAATATAGCATATGTAGTCTTAAATACTAGTGATGCTGGAACCTAACAAAATGTGCACTGTTAGAAAAACAAGATTTCCATGGTGTTTTTTTTTATTTATTTGCCTACCCTGTGTGAATTGAACGTCATTGTGGGTCTCTGGGCAGGGTCAGCGGTGTACCATTCAAATGCCAGGCCCACGAGTCAAGTAGGGAGTTTGACATGCCAATCAGTGTTCCTGAGCCATACTGAAATAGACTCAAGGGTGCTTAATATGCTCAGATGTCTTCTTTTTGTTTGGGCTCTGTTTGTCTTCCAGGTTAGGAACAGAAAGGATATGCTCACACATTGGTGGTTTTGGAAGCAGTGTGGAGGGTTTTTGGTGTGTTTGGGTGAGTTTATGTGCCTATTGAATATGTTTGTGAATTGCTTCTGGTAGTTTTGCAGTTTTCATCATCCCAGTGAGCTTAGAGCCCTTTGGGTAACGTGCATGCAATGGATGGAATGCAGAATAACTCTGACACCAAATAATCGAACCAACTCAGGAAGATGGCAAAGTTTGCTTTTTTAATATCAATTATCTAACACAGGGAGATACAACAGACATCAACGGACATTCGTCATATGTGGCGTCATACTACGTATCAAATGAGGAATATCTAAGTATACTTTCTATAAGGGGTGGGATTGGGATTGGGTATCTACTGTCAGGTGGCCAACTTTTGCCTATCTCTAAAACATGTAATATTCAACAATATTAAGTACACAGTTTATCATTGGCTCTCAAACTATAAGGCCCTTCATTATATGGCCTCTATAATTGGTTGGCATGCTCATGCCATGTATGGAACATTGGGTTCACTTAGACGCACATAAACTCAGTGTCATGAGTCCTGCCCCTCATGTCCCCAGCCCTCCAAGATGTCAGGCTGGAGCCAGGCCACGATCACCTACATGGCCATCAAGGGCCTCTCCATCCCTCCAAAGACCCACTTGGGGTCAGACTTGGTGCTTGTGGCACCAGACTCACTCACTCCCATAGGATAACATTGGGGATTGGACTTGTAGTGCATTGATGGGGACAAGATGGATGCCCCCACATATTTCGGTTCCCAGAACTGCATGTGCAGTCTAATCTTTTGGGTGTGGTTCAGCTCAGAGACACCTGGGATACCCAGAGACTATTTAAGCCACGCCCCGGCTGAGAAACATGCTTTGTGTTTTCTGCACCTGCAGCGTGACACTCACCGTGTTTGGATCGGTCTCCAGTAGGCCTGAATCTTTCTTCTGCGCTCAGCTCCTGCAAGAACAAGAACACAGTTAGGAACAGCCTTACCTTGCGGCCCTTCTGCCCATCATTCATCACTCCTTCTGTTCTGCGGGAATCTTCTGCGGTGTCATTCCCATCCCGGCACACCGCTTCTTAAGGAAAAGGGAAAAGAACAGAAAAAAGGCATTAGTAAGCATTCTGCAAATCTTCGCTTATTTTTAAAGACTGTACGAGCTTCAAACGCTTACCTGAATCCCAGCCGGTCTGGGGGAACTCTGTCTCCAGAACTTCTCATCCATCTGCAAGAGGGAAAAGACAATCCACGTTAGCGTGGAAACATCTTACTCACCGCATTTGTTCATCATAACCGGCATCCACGCTGAAAACGTCACGGCATCTAAAAGACACAGAAAAATAACTCAGTTCAATACAAATACGAAAGGGGTGCATCGCGCATCGCGCTCTCACTCACCTTCAGCGCTACTCATCTCAGCAGCACGCCGCCATCCCAGGAAGCCGGCCATCATCTAAGGAAGGAAAGGAACGAAGTTAGAGAACTGTTCAAAAGACTCATTATACTTACCTGTCGGACTCTTGCCAGTGAAGTAACTAGGCAGCAATAAGCCTGCATCAATCAACGCGCCCTGCGCTGAAAGTAGGATGAGAGCACACTATTCAAGAAAACAAGGTGAGCTGTGGATCAAAGGGAAGGGTTGGACCCCGGGGAAGAGGGGGTTCAAGCACACAGAGACAATAAGGAGTTAAACTCTATCAATCCTGTGTTTCAGGCCTAGTCTCCAGTCGAGTAGCCTCCAGGGAAGGGTTTGAGGTCGTAAGAGGTCAGAACAGGCTGAGTGACGTCCCCGTGGATACCAGGTGAGCGTTACACTCAGACCCAGGTGCCAGGTGGTGGACTTGACTCTACCTCCCCACCCAATTAGCCCAACTTCTCTCATCACTCATGCCTTCTGCCATGAAGATTGTCTTTGAACTTGGCCTTGCAGTGTATTCTTGTCTCTGAGCATATAAGGGAGTTCGAGCACGCACAATTGTAGTTCTAGGACTCTATGCCCAACTCTATTTCCATCCTTGGCTCACTTGACAGGAGGCCATGATTTGGACCATTTTTCAGCATTTAAATGTCTCAATTGAACAAAACTTGGCACGCTTAGTGTTCTTTCTTTGCACCTTAACAAGGGATGATACGTCTTCTCACATTCACTGCCTTTGAGAAAATCCTTGCTGCGACACAGCTTTCTGACTTTCCTCTGCATGGGTCCGGGCTTACTAAATTTATGACACCAATGTCCAACATCTATACAATAGCGGCTCCGCCTGCATTCTTTTTACTACATATAGCTAGCTTCTAAGATCACTTAGTCTACTCGCGTTACTGCATCTGTACAGTTTTTGAATGGTTTGCATCTTCTGCAGTGCGTCATACACATGCATTTTTCTCTCTCATATATATGTTTACTCGATTCTTAACTTCATCATCAAATTCTATAAGGTCCATGCATTCTCTTCAGCCAGCATTCTCAGTGCGTCACGTTTGTCTCTTGTGATGTCACCAGAATAAATCTGATAGGGTTTTCTCAGTGGGTACCTTCTTTCAAATATTCACCGTGGTATGGTCACAACTGCTGGTGTCAAGAATAGCACAATCTCAGGCTTCCAACATACAGGAGTTAGGCGGGCGGGACTTCCTGCCGAGGCATGCAGCTGCTCCTCTACACCAGCTTTATGCCATTTACTCTTTTTGTGTGTGTTCTTCAGACTCATACTCTAATCTTCCCTTTTACCCTTACTCCCTTTGTTCCACTTGTACTGTCCCCATATTCCTTTCGTGTCACCCCAAAAATTTAAAAGAAAAATGCTTTCCAAAACCTTCCATTTACATTGCTTACAGAGAAATCTCTGTGCGTAATTTAGATTTGCTTCTGTGCTGTGCTCGGTCACCTTTTCTAATGTGTCTGTGTTTTGAGAACCCTTTCCTGTCATGTAAGACATATGAGAATCAATTTTATTGACTCTGTCACTTGTTTTGTGTTTCCAATAGTGATTACTTAGGCACAACAGAGTGTTTTTCCATATTAAGACCTTTGACAACATGTCCTTTTCTTTGGAGTGAGTGGGGGGGGAGAAGATGGGGAGATTAATTTCTCCTCAGCCTCCATGTCAAAGGTAGAGGACAAGCAGGACCCTAAGCAGGCGAGCAGATGGAAGTTTAGGAAGAGAAAAAGCAGAGGAAGAAAGTCATTGAGGAGGGAAGGGGTGGTTGAGGAGGGTGAGAAGGACATATGGTAGTTGGGGTTAGGAAGATGGTGATGTCTGAAGAGGGGACATGGTGTTTGAGCAGAGATGACGGTCGATGAAGGAGAGGAAGGATGTGATTATCAATTGGGAATAGGTTCTTGTTTCTGGTGAGATATGTGAGGAGTACCTATAGAAGGTTGCTGAGTACCTTGGCCTTGGGTTTGTCAGGAAGGTTGACATACTCCAGGAACAGCAGGGAAAGGTAGCCACATATGTAGACAGGTATGAAGGGAAGAGGAAAGATGAGAAAGAGGTGGCTGTTCTGCAGGATACGGAAGAGAACCATGCCGAGAAGGCTGAGTTAGTCCCCCAGCAGGTGACCCAGGAGCTAGAGACTGTTGCCACTGCACCATTGATTGTCTGGGCAGAGATTCTGCAGGGTGGGATCAGACTTTCCTTAAGAGGGTGAAGTCAGGTCAGATGACATTCCCAAACATGACCTCACCTTCAATATGGTTGTGGGTATGAGACTAGATCTCATGGCCAGAGTATGTTATTGTCAGGGGAAGGAAAGCAAAGCAATACACAACCTCTGCCAGAAGACAGTTCATCAACGTAACTCAAGAAGAGGTCTTTGGGCATATCCTCAAAGCACAGCGACTTTAGGCTGTGTCAGAGTAATGTGTTCAAGGAGCCCAGTGGCAACATCAACTAGCATAGTCCACTTTACCACCACTACCACCCAGCCTCCTGTTGGTAGTCATAGAATTCAGGGTGTGTTGCCATTTGGGAAGCACGGGTGAGACAGAGGAATAATGAATGTAGTCATATAGCGTATGCATTGTCTGATCTATTTCAGTCAGTGTGAGCGTAATGGTAATCTAGTGGTGGATTTGCTGGAGAAGCAAATGCTACACGACCCTAATATATTTTAGATGATTGGGCAAAAGGGTAGTAAAAAGGAGGAGAGTGCATTGTGAAAGTGCAAAAAGGCATTATGAGCTCTGTTGGTTGGTAGAGCCAAATACATTGGGGCAGAACATCGTGTTAATTCGATATTAGGACTCAGAGCATGGCTCCGTTGGATGGCAGAGTTTAATCACCTGAGGCAAATTCAACACTAAATCTAATGATGGTGTTTATCAGATTATAGAAATCAAGATTGTACCATTCTAGCATGGTGTGTGACTCTTGTTAAAGGCAAATACATTGAGGACATAGATCCAATTTGTCAGTATGGTACTAGGACTTAGAGAAATTATCCACTGCTTAGCAATGCCAAATAATTTGTGGATAATTATTTACTTTTTCAATCCATTCAACTACTACGGTCAGAGTCAAAGTCTACACCACCTTTCTTCATCAAGTTCCATTTGCATGGTGTAGCTGGCTTACACACAAATCCTCATCACCTGAGGAGTCTGTTATGTGGTCTTCCAAGAGATGAGCCTGCTCTTTCTTCCCACCAAGGACAGGGTTCAGTCAGGGTTTGCAGAAATCTGTGAAACAGCAAGATTCTATGGTGTAATGGTGCTTGATGGTTGAGCAAATGTGATCATTGCTTGCAGTTGTGGGTGCTTTCATTATGTGTGGCATGCAGATTATGCCATCTCATGTGGGCCAACACAGAAGAGGTGCCCAAATGCGTTTGAGGTTTCCTTCATAAGACACTTTTGTGTATATGGCAGTTTGCAACACATATGAATTGTTTTTCCACTGTAAGATCTCAAAACTCTCAATTTTCTTCCAGGGCTGATATGCACCTTAACCTATCCTCCTTCTTGGGGTCGGATCAGTGTACCTTGCAGTGGATGTCAAGTTGGTGCTGTTTACTGAGGAGCCAACGCTTGTAATGTGACTGATAACAAAGTTTTACTACCAGTAGCATGTGGTTTTTGGGGACATTTGGGGAAAGACTGTGCACTGGCACACGGGGAGTGTCTGAGTCTGATGCTTGATTTCTGTTGTAGAGTAATTACATTTGACAATTCCATGTGTTTGTGAATTCCTACATCCTCTTTCACTTTCTGCTTGTCTCCCTCTGTATCTGTGGTATTGTCAAAACACAGGTCCCTGAAACTTGATCTTGAATCGGTTGTACACATTTTAAACAAGGTCACTTTCCTTGTTTGCACATAAATCGTTAAAATAAATGGTTTTCTATTTTTAAATGTGGCGATTTGCCACCCAAATCCACATATAACCTAGCTCCTACCACCTCACACTGCCACCCACCATCTCCAATACCCTACCACCAAAACAACATATAGGCTTTAATAACAAATTCGACCCAAACGATGACAGGGAAAAATGCATGATTAATGTGCAAACGAGGAACGTGCCATCGTTAAAAAAACACAGTATATGCGTAAATCCCATGATGAAAACATGTTTTTGTCATGTTCTTCAGCGGTGTGGACTTTTCAGAGATCCCGTGTTTTCCTCTTCCGGGGATTTTGCTCTCTGTTGATGTTATCTACTCTCCCTCATGCTCTTCGTTTGGTGGCAGATCAACTTCATTCTCCTCCTACTCTTGATCTCTATCCTCGGGTACCTGCTGCATGTGCAAAGGTGCTGCATGCAGAATTGCATTTCTTAACAATGCACCAGATTCTTTGGCGACAGAGACCGCTGATGGACTGACTTGGCCGACATAGAGACCCACATACTATTTTGGATTATCCAGTACAAGTAGGTGCTGATGTAACAGGCGAAAAACATACAACAGATGTATTCCTTCACTGAGCCTCGCCTCATTCTCTACAACATTTGGGTCCTGTCATATATTCAGACATGCTAATTTAATTCAGACCTCCCTTTAATGAATGCTTTTGTGGTTTTGTAGTGCTTTGACCTTCTCCTATACCTCCAAAATGTACATGGGGTTCACAGGGCGTTTCTCCTTTGCCCACACAAGGCACAGCGGCTCGTGGCACAGATGAGGGTTGAAAACAAAAAGGTTGAAATGCCATGATATCGTCCATGGCCTACGAAATGAATGTGTGGTTTTCAATTTTTGGGCCTTCCCCTAAGCATACAAAATGCATATGGGGCTCTCAGTGCTTTTGCCTTCTCCTTTTTCTAGTAAATGCATGTGAGGTAGGTTCTTAATGGTTTTGTCTTTTATTACTACAAAATGGTTGCGTGCTGTACTCCCCTTTCACCCA